>NC_084750.1:33409462-33709462 GCF_033978785.1 Entelurus aequoreus | reverse complement strand
AATAGCTGGCCACAATGGTGTCCCAATATGTCCGCACAATCCGTGACGTCACGCGCAAACGTCATCATACCGAGACGTTTTCAGCAGAATATTTCGCAGGAAATTTAAAATTGCACTTTACTAATCTAACCCGGCCGTATTGGCATGTGTTGCGATGTTAAGATTTCATCATTGATATATAAACTATCAGACTGCGTGGTCGGTAGTAGTGGGTTTCAGTAGGCCTATAAACATATGTTTTTTTTTATTGCAAATGTGTCCTTAAATAAAATAGTGAACATACAAGACAACTTGTCTTGTATTAGTAAGTAAGCAAACAAAGGCTCCTAAATTTAGCTGCTGACATATGCAGTAACATATTGTGTCATTTTACATTGTATTATTTTATCAAAATTATTAAGGACAAGTGGTAGAAAATTCATTATTAATCTACTTGTTCATTTACTGTTAATTAAAGTTAAAGTTCCAATGATTGTCACACACACACTAGGTGTGGCGAAATTATTCTCTGCATTTGACCCTTCACCCTTGATCACCCCCTGGGAGGTGATGGGAGCAGTGATGGGAACAATTTTTGGCGATTTAACCCCCAAATATCTGCTTACTTTCTCTTTTAACATGTTCTATCTACACTGTTGTTAAAATGTAATAATCACTTATTCTTCTGATATCACCCACGATATCCGCTCATGCCTCCCAGGGATCCTATGTACTGTACTTTTTGAGGGATAAACAGCCTTAAAACCGGCTCTAGTATGCTTATGGGGGTAGTTAAAACACTAAAGCATGATTGTTTTATGGAATTAAAAATAGCAAAAGCTTGGCGTAACCTAATGGGAATTAGCATCTTCCGCAGTCGACATGCATGCATAACAGAGCTATGTTGTCAACAAATATCCACTGCAGATAAAGCTGATTCTCAGAAGGTTATAAACACAATAAAGGTCAACTGCCTAGTTTTAACTAGTGTTGTCCCGATACCAATATTTTGGTACCGGTACCAAAATTATTTCGCTACTTTTCGGTACTTTTCTAGGGGACCACAAAAAATTGCACTACTGGCTTTATTTTACAAAAGAATCTTACGGTACACTAAAGGCCTACTGAAATGACATTTTCTTATTCAAACGGGGATAGCAGGTCCATTCTATGTGTCATACTTGATCATTTCGCGATATTGCCATATTTTTGCTGAAAGGATTTAGTAGAGAACATCGACGAGAAAGTTCGCAACTTTTGGTCGCTGATAAAAAAGTCTTGCCTGTTCCGGAAGTAGCGTGACGTCACAGGTTGTGGAGCGCCTCACATATGCACATTGTTTACAATCATGGCCAGTAGCAGCGAGAGCGATTCGGACCGAGAAAGCGACAATTACCCCATTAATTTGAGCGAGGATGAAAGATTCTTGGATGAGGAAAGTGAGAGTAAAGGACTAAAGGGCAGTGGAAGCGATTCAGATAGGGAAGATGCTGTGAGAGGCGGGTGGGACCTGATATTCAGCTGGGAATGACTAAAACAATAAATAAACACAAGACATATATATACCCTATTAGCTACAACACAACCAGGCGTATATTTAATATGCCACAAATTAATCCCCATAACAAACACCTCCCCCCTCCCGTCCATATAACCCGCCAATACAAATCAAACACCCGCACAACACACTCAATCCCACAGCCCAAAGTACTGTTCACCTCCGTAAAGTTCATACAGCACATATATTTCCCCAAAGTTACGTACGTGACATGCACATAGCGGCATGCACATACGGGCAAGCGATCAAATGTTTGGAAGCCAAAGCTGCGTACTCACGGTAGCGCGTCTGCTATCCAACTCAAACTCCTTCTGGTTGTGTTGCTGTAGCCAGCCGCTAATACACCGCTTCCCACCAACAGCTTTCTTCTTTGCTGTCTCCATTGTTCATTAAACAAATTGCAAAAGATTCACCAACGCAGATGTCCAGAATACTGTGGAATTTTGCGATGAAAACAGACGACTTAATAGCTGGCCACAATGGTGTCCCAATATGTCCGCACAATCCGTGACGTCACGCGCAAACGTCATCATACCGAGACGTTTTCAGCAGAATATTTCGCAGGAAATTTAAAATTGCACTTTACTAATCTAACCCGGCCGTATTGGCATGTGTTGCGATGTTAAGATTTCATCATTGATATATAAACTATCAGACTGCGTGGTCGGTAGTAGTGGGTTTCAGTAGGCCTATAAACATATGTTTTTTTTTATTGCAAATGTGTCCTTAAATAAAATAGTGAACATACAAGACAACTTGTCTTGTATTAGTAAGTAAGCAAACAAAGGCTCCTAAATTTAGCTGCTGACATATGCAGTAACATATTGTGTCATTTTACATTGTATTATTTTATCAAAATTATTAAGGACAAGTGGTAGAAAATTCATTATTAATCTACTTGTTCATTTACTGTTAATTAAAGTTAAAGTTCCAATGATTGTCACACACACACTAGGTGTGGCGAAATTATTCTCTGCATTTGACCCTTCACCCTTGATCACCCCCTGGGAGGTGATGGGAGCAGTGATGGGAACAATTTTTGGCGATTTAACCCCCAAATATCTGCTTACTTTCTCTTTTAACATGTTCTATCTACACTGTTGTTAAAATGTAATAATCACTTATTCTTCTGTTGTTTGATGCTTTACATTAGTTTTGGATGATACCACGAATTTGGGTATCAATCCGATACCAAGTAGTTACAGGTTCATACATTGGTCATATTCAAAGCCATCATGTGTCCAGGGACATATTTCCTGAGTTTATAAACATAATATAAATAAATAAAAAACGAAAGAAGAAAAAATATCGAAGTAATCATAGTAGTATAGACTAGATACGCTACTGTACTTGGTATCATTACAGTGGATTAGGGCTGCAACAACTAATCGATTAAATCGATTAAAATCGATTATAAAAATAGTTGCCGATTAATTTAGTCATCGATTCGTTGGATCTATGCTATGCGCATGCGCAGAAGCTTTTTTTAAACAGCTGAGAAACAATAATCAAAATAAGTATGGTGCCAGTATGCTGTGTTTTTTCAGTAAAATACTGGAAAGGATAGAAATGTAGTTGGTCTCTTTTATCCGATTATTAATCGAAGTAATAATCGACAGATTAATCGATTATCAAATTAATCGTTAGTTGCAGCCCTACAGTGGATGTTAGGTGTAGATCCACCCATGGCGTTTGTTTACATTTTGACGCCGGTGAGCTACCGTGAGTAGTGAAGCATGTTTAGCTATTCCTCGTCCTGCAAGGATGATACTTGTAAGAAATTTACTTTATTTGTCGCCATGAAGGTGGACCGGTACTTTTCAGAGGCGGTATAGTACCGAATATTATTCATTAGTATCGCGGTACTATACTAATACCAGTATACCGTACAACCCTAGTTTTAACAATAAAACACTATTTACAAATACAATTACTCTTCAGCTTGGCTACTGGGACTATGCAATAAACGATGTAATGGTCTTCAAATGGAAAAGCAAAACATATATGCCACATGCGTTTTGAACACCAGGACCACATTTCTATTTACGTTTTAGGGTTGGTAAAAGCATTCAAACCCAATGTTTTCCATACATTCATTTGTTAATGGTGGCGCACCAAAAATACATTTTTGTTCATCGTCGTTGCTCACAAACACACTATAAGGCATCTAGCCTGCCAGAGAATAAGAAGACATAGCAGGAGGGATTAGTGTTGATAATTTAGCAATTTTGTTCTCAACGATGTACGGCTGTGGGCCCTGTTTTTTTTTTTTTACTGTAAATTTAAAAAACCTGCAATTTTACAGTAAAATTTTGAAATTTGAAAAAATATTTGAAAAAATAACATTTTGAAATTGAGCTGCCAGTTTGTTTGTTTGGTTTTTTTTTACCGCAAATCAACAACTGTAGATTTTTCGGTGTATTACTGTGAATGCCACAGTTTATTACAGTAAAAAAAGTACTTTTTTATTTTATTTATTTTTAGAGAAAAATATTGTAAAAACCACAATAAACTTCCCAATTTTACCATGAAATCTATTGCTACTTTTACATTGCACAATTTGATGGATAACTTGCTTTGAAAACATTATTAGTACCGTATTTTTCGGAGTATAAGTCGCACCGGAGTATAAGTCGCACCTGCCGAAAATGCATAATAAAGAAGGAAAAAAACATATATAAGTCGCACTGGAGTATAAGTCACATTTTTGGGGGAAATCTATTTGATAAAACCCCACACCAAGAATAGACACATAGAACATGCTATACGTTTACCAAACAATCTGTCACTCCTAATCGCTAAATCCCATGAAATCTTATACGTCTAGTCTCTTACGTGAATGAGCTAAATACTATTATTTGATATTTTACGGTAATGTGTTAATAATTTCACACATAAGTCGCTCCTGAGTATAAGTCGCACCCCCGGCCAAACTATGAAAAAAACTGCGACTTAATGGTTTGAATGTTTGATAATATATTTTTGCATAATTAGACAATATTTAAGTTAACATAATTTGCAATTGCATGGAGTACATGTATTTTTGTTCTCCCAAAATAGAAAGAAATAATACATGTAGTAAGAAAAGCACTTTATTGATACATATTATTTCCAGGCTTTCGAGGGCCAAATAAAATGAAGTGGCGGGCCACATCTGGCCCCCGGGGCCTTGAGTTTGACACCTGTGTGCTATTCAAAAAATATTTTCGGACATATACATAATTGAACTGTCAAAATTGACTTACTCACGTAAGCTCTCTTTAGTGTTTAGGACAAGTTATGTTGCAATCATAACTCATCTACAGTAACTCTCCCAGCACTTTTGGAACCTATTCGTAATGAACTTGGAAACAGCTATAATAGAAACCATGTATCTGTGGTAGGGTTCACAGATACACAAGTTTTCTGTTTATGTTCTGCTCATTGGCCGGCTGGGGCCTGACCTCCTCTAGCTTGACACTGTTTGACATCAAAGGGCACTTAGTCCCTCCTTGTCCCAATGTTCAGCTGTGTGTGTTTAGGTCATGGCTTTAACCGCACTTTGGTCCATTCCGCTGCAGTATTGGGAGTCCAACACTCTTGCCTCAGTTTATCAGTCTCTGGCCCCGACTCACTTTGTCACCCTGTTAATTTCTCCTTCCCACAATCTCCCCTTGTCTGTCTTTCTCTCTCTGCCTCCCGACCCCGCTGTGTCTCATTTTGTGCCCTATTGTTGGAAGCGAGTGAGTTTACGGCAGAGCCGGTCAGCCTGAAAACACAAGAAGGGGTCGGCACGGTCGCAGCAGTGCGTGACAGATACAATAACCCCTACAGCGGAGGCACCCATGTGCTAAATTGCTGCCACAAATGTTCCTCCATCAGGTCACTACATGACCATTGGAGTCATTCAGCTATTTCAAACCATGACGCACCGTCCTTTCCTCGTTACCTAATTGCTGCCTGCTAACGTCCATCAAACAGGTCAAGCTGTCGGTTAAAGGTAGGATGAGGTTGATGCTCAATGACGTACGAAAATATACTGTGTTCAAAATATTTGGTGGCGTCACGCCTTGGTGTTGGTACAAACTGGGCTCTGGGAAACATTTTTGGCCTCTGATTCTGAGCCAATTTTTTGGCCGATACTTTGACAATGGATTATAGAACTATCCATCCATCCATCAATCTTCTTCCACTTATCCAAGTGACAACTCACATCTCCACAAGCGAGCGTCATCAAGATTTGTGTGGGAACTTGAACCGCGGCCACCGATTGGCGGCTGGAAAAGACATACCACCAACTGCCAGCATCAAATAACTTCAATGTCAAGATATTGTCTGAGGCGGAGTTCTGTTTCAAAATAGAATTTTGTCGGGCAAAGCAAATGTTACAAACAAAACTCAACAGTGAGTGTAGAGACAAAATACGACTGTAGTAATGTTTGTCCAAACGATTTATGTCCTAGAGGAACATTATTGCCAATGCTGATTCGACATTTTTTTGGAAAAGAAAACAGAAGGTATGACAGAGCTAACAGGCTTCAGATGGTTCAGTGATGGATCACAGACATGTAGGGATGAGTGGTTTGGCGTGCAGATAATCACGTTGCACAATTCAGAAACTTGTTATGTCGGTGTATCAAGGGTATGAATTTCCATGGACTAATACATGTCTCCACGACTGGGAGGGCGAAGATGTAAACACATCTGCAAACTGTTGAGGGTATCCGCATGCAGCAAAACAACAGTGCAGCTGTGCTTGGTGCAATGGTCGACTCTTTTTGCAACAATGTTTTACGTATTGACATAAGTATTTGTGCATAATATAGCCACCCATGCAACGACAGACTGATAAAGAGACATGGTGACACACATGGCCTTGATAAGGTCATGTTGACTTACGTTAGCTGACAATCATTAACAGCAGCGTTATGACTTAAGTCAGACTGAAAGAAGACAACCTACTTCAGAGTGTGATGAGTGTATTTGTGTGTGCAGGGATATTGAACTGGCGGCCCAGGGGCCAAATCCGGCCCGGGGATAACACAAGACTGGCCCCCCGAGTTCAGTTCAAAGATTTTTGCAGCTAATTCCTAAAAACACTACAGTGCTCTTGTTGTAAAAATGAACTTAGACCAGTGTAAACACATGCGCAGATGCCTGCATTTGTTTTTTTAACCTCCTAAAGCAGGGGTGTCCAAAGTGTGGCCCGGGGGCCATTTGCGGCCCGCAGGTCATTTTTTAACGGCCCCCCGGCACATTTTGAAAGTACGGTTAAAAACAATTAAAAACATAAAAAGTGGTATAAAAGAGCAAACAGGTGAAATGTAACAAGAACATGTTGCAATGTTTACTCTAATAACACAAAGTTGCCATGCAGGCTGTTTCTTTCTTTAAAAAATAATAATGAATCAAAATCAATGTTATTATGAATTATTGACCTATCCAAGGCTCCAATTACGTCACATTAAATATTGCACTTTGAGATATTTTTTTGGGAAAATGTTGCATATTTTGTGTTTGCCATATAAAAAATTTAGCTTTTTTTTAATTTTTTTTTTAAAGAAGGGCCTAAAACGAACAAACAAAAAACATAAACAACAATACAACTTTATAATTGACGGATAGATCTGAAGTTGATCTCGAGATTATTGTGTTAAAAGTAAACATTAAAAAAAATGTATAATTTATTTTTTAACACTTTAATGAGTAGGAGCCTTTTGGTTCCCCAAAAAATTTTGTGTGATTTGTTTTTAAGTGTCATTGCTCAAAAATTAATAATGAATTAAAATCAATGGTGTTATGAGTTATTGACCTTTTTAAGAGTCCAATTATTATGTAATCTGAAATATTCCTCTTAAAAATTTTATGGGGTGAAAATATTGCATATTTTGTGTTTTTTCCATTAAAAAAATAGGGTTTTCTTTAACTTTTATATTTTTAAAAACGTTATATTGACAGATAGACCTAATGTTGATCTAGAGATAATAATACTGAATAATGACACATTTTAAATATTTTTTGGACCAAAACCCTTTGGGGTCCCCGGGATCAAGCCTGAGTGGAGGCCTTAATGTATATTTTTATACATGTATTGTATTGGTTTTTAAAATTAAAAAAATATCAAAATGGCCCCCGCTTGCTTTGATTTTTCAGTGTGCGGCCCTCAGTGGAAAAAGTTTGGACACCCCTGTCCTAAAGGCAAGCGTTCACTGCAGTGGACATTTGTATTTTCCATAACATGGCTATTTTTTTTGTATAACTGACAAAAGACCAAAAAGTAATTGTCCACTACAGAGGATGCTCATTTTCAAAATAAGAATAACAGCAACAAAAGATGTCCCGCCCCCTGTCACTTAACTTTCTGAAAATGTGGCCCTTAGAACAAGTTGGTTGCATAGCCTTGCACTAGAGCAGGGGTCCCAAAACTACGGCCCGTGGCGCGTCCAAAATCCGGCCCACGATTAAGAAAATAATAAAATAAAATACAATTTGTTTTAATTTAAATTATTGTGTGAATGCTTCGAAGCATTCACACATATGGTTTTCTACACCAAAATGCATCTATTTATTCTTCTTCTTCTTCTCCAGATTTTGCCGCACTTTACCTTCCACATTTTTCACCCGATTCAAACCGTTCCACCTTTAAACTGTTCAGCCTATTCAGGAATCGCAGGCTTTCCCTTGACAAATTCCAAAATTCACAGATTTCCCAGAATTCCAGGTTTTCCGGGACATTTTTCCCATTCAAAATGAATTGGCCATTTTTCAAACTTCCACCATTTCCACATTTTTCAACCGATTCATACCTTCAACATATTCCACTCATCCTAGAAAATCAGATTACCCTTTTTCCAAGTAAAAAATAATTCCAGGATTTTCCATAATTCCTGGTTTTCCAGAGCCCCTTTTTTCTGGCGACTACTCCTTCCACATTTTTCAATGCATTTCAACCGTTCCACCGTCAAAACATTCCGCTTAATTAGGACAAAAAAAACAAGTTGTTTTTTTAACTGGAAAAATTCCCAATTTTACTGAAAATCCAGGAATTCCATAAAACATTTCTCAATTCAACAGGTTACTACTTCAACATTTCTCGCCCGATTTGAAAAATTCCAACACCAACCATTTCAACTCATTCAGACCATTCAAGTTTTTTACCATTTTCAAAAAAATTCCCGCATTTCCTGAAATTCCCCAATTTTGGGGAAATTCCCATTGAAATCAATGGGACATTCTTCAAACTTCCACAATTCTTCTTAAATTCATACTACATTCTGTCAGCATTTCAGTTCAACTTCAGCATTGGAGCATTCACACGCAATTCCTTCAGGAATTGCCTCGTCTAGTTGTTTTTTTTACAATATGTCCTTTCTTTCTTTATATTCAACATTATTTTCTTTGAGGTTCACACACATTTGGAACCTCAAAGACAATAATGTTGAATATTCAATAACATGGCAATTTCTTGCATCCAGCACACCTTACAACAGTGGTAATAAAAGATGCAACCTATGCTTAAAAGAGAAACTGTTTATTGTATACCGCCCAGACCTGTCATCCCTCAACAAGCGCAGCAAAATCGTATCAGCATGCCGTCACAGAAGGAAACACCTCCTAGGTAACACATGAGCCAATCACCACGCCCCTACGCCTGCCTGTACCCACCCGTTCTGTGTCCTATATAAACCATGGTATGTGAATGCTTCTATTAAAATCTCCTGATGATTGAGGGAACCCCTCATGAAACAGGCCTGTAGAGATGAAGTAGTCTTGTGATTTTTTCCCACACACACATACACACACATACACACACATATATATATATATATATATATATATATATATATATATATATATATATATATATATATATATATATATATATATATATACACAACCGTTCAAAAGTTTGGGGTCACATTGAAATGTCCTTATTTTTTAAGGAAAAGCACTGTACTTTTCAATGAAGATAACTTTAAACTAGTCTTAACTTTAAAGAAATACACTCTGTACATTGCTAAAGTGGTAAATGACTATTCTAGCTGCAAATGTCTGGTTTTTGGTGCAATATCTACATAGGTGTATAGAGGCCCATTTCCAGCAACTATCACTCCAGTGTTCTAATGGTACAATGTGTTTGCTCATTGGCTCAGAAGGCTAATTGATGATTAGAAAACCCTTGTGCAATCATGTTCACACATCTGAAAACAGTTTAGCTCGTTACAGAAGCTACAAAACGGACCTTCCTTTGAGCAGATTGAGTTTCTGGAGCATCACATTTGTGGGGTCAATTAAACGCTCAAAATGGCCAGAAAAAGAGAACTTTCATCTGAAGCTCGACAGTCTATTCCACGGCCTCACCTGCCATCATGGAAAGAAAAAAAAAGTAAAAAGAAAAAAAAAAAAAAAAAATTGTTATATGTATCCAGTATTTATACTAAAGTTATTTTCCATTTAACTTCACCAGTTTTAGATTATTTTTATTTTTATTTTCACATTTGCCGTTCAAATACTGAGAAGAGACGGTGCGGTGTCAGCAGCCAGTTGAGGCACGTCACTGCGTTGTGCCTCGCCCTCAACATGGATTGTGCGCAATGACTCGGCTAACTGCTGGCCTGCTGTGCAGTGAGACCGTATTGCTATATGAATTATATTATACATTTCCATAGTTTAGTTAGCTGAGGTATATAATGTACAGTGTATTTTGTCAACAACTGTATGTGTGTAACGTATTTCTTGTGCTGAGCGATCATAATACTGCTGCGAAGACGCACTGTGAGAGGCTCGCCTCATAACCCCGCCCCCTGGTGCCAAGCACCTCCGCCGCAGAATGCACCGCCCGACGGGAGCGCCACACCAACCAAAGCCCACACCCAAACCCTCCACGTGCAAGACCGAATCCACCCAAAAAAAGTCACTTAACAAGAAGCCAAAAAGTGCAAAAACAACAATGCTCGCAAGTCGCGCTGGAGGAGCCGCGAACGACCGCAGGGACACAACATTAGGTACACCTGCAGACTGCAGCACGGATTTAATATTTCATTCATTCACAACTCTTCCAACACAAACACCACTGTTCCTGCACTTATAAGTAAAGGTAAGACAATAATAACGTTTTTTTTATTAAATGTGCTTTTTTGTGTGCTACAGTTTGTAAGTGTAAAGTTAAAGTTAGGTTAAAGTACCAATGATTGTCACACACACACTAGGTGTGGTGAAATTTGTCCTCTGCATTTGACCCATCCCCTTGTTCACCCCCTGGGAGGTGAGGGGAGCAGTGGGCAGCAGCGGCGCCGTGGCTGGGAATAATTTTTGGTGATTTAACCCCCAATTCCAACCCTTGATGCTGAGTGCCAAGCAGGGAAGAATGCTGGTATGAGCTTTTAAACATAACCTGTTAACTGCTGCCAATCAAATGGTGAATAAGATACTCTTTAGGGTTCATATGTTTGTAAATCTGACTGTGATGAAGTCAGTGCCTCACCTGACATGAACCTCACCGCACGCCACTGATATATATATATATATATATATATATATATATATATATATATATATATATATATATATATATATATATATATATATATATATATATATATATATATATACACATGCACATATACATATATATATATATATATATATATATATATATATATATATATATATATATATATATATATATATATATACAGCCCGGCCCCGGCCAAGTGAAACATCTGTAAAATGTAAGAAACTAACATTTAGGATTCATTCAAATCAACTCTAATTAAATTATGGGATTTTTGATATATATGCGATACAAATCAACTTCAAATGAGACGTTCAACAGGAACCTAGAGTAAGGAGGTGTTTCTGCAGCATGCGGCGTTGTGATTTATTTAAGACTAAGGATATTTAAAAGGAAAAGACAGCAGATGAAGCACCATCAGTGATGCTACAGCAAACTCGATGATGACACAGCCTTCAGATCTCCTTGCCTCAGCTTTCCCAGCACATATGCATACGGCAGCTGGGAGATGCAAAGCATTTCTTCGAAGAAAAAAAAAAGTAGTCCGTATGTGCCTTTCCCAAAAGCTGCCCTGCCGTCTTATCAGCATCCAGAAAGAGACGCCGGCGGCTTTGAGGCTCATTTGGTCTCACTTCTTACTCCACATTAAAGGCAATTTATTGAATAATGAATCTCCTCTGCTCCTGGCACGGATAAATTCACTCAGTCTTCACCCCAAAACAGACCCTTAAGGTCGCTTGCTGATGCTGGAGGAAATTCAAATGAGATGTTCTCCGTGTCAGAGACAGAACGGAATCTGATGTCTTCATGCTGTTGAGCAAAAAATATTAGCCGAAGTCCGTAGGCTGCTATTTCATCCACCTTAGGAGCTCTGCTCTAAGGCTGCATGGGTAATGTCTGGGCTATGGTGCCTACTATGAAAAGCAAAAAAAACCCTACATGAATATGAACTCTGCATGCAGATGCATTATTCATGTATCTTCTGGAGGTTCCACATGAGTGGCCACAGTTAGAGCAAGCACCGTTTTTTTGACCCAACAACGCGCTGCTGAGTATGCAGGAAGGATGATGTGTTGGCAGTGAGGAAGACCCACAGTCGGAAGGTTGCCCAAAGGCTTAAAGAGGAGAACATTGACTGAGTAGAGCAATGGAAAAAGGGACAGAGTACTAAACTTCTGTAAAAGCAACAGACACTGCCCTCACACAATGCACATAAAACCATGCAGTGTGCAAACACACACAGCTCAGACTGCAGAGTAAACCTAACACATACTTGTCTAAATTTCTGTCTGTCTCATTGACGGCTCCACGCTTCCGACCAGTGCAATTCTTTACAACTTTAAACCAGAAATTCAAATACTAGCTGATACAATCCCTGGCAAAAAGGATAGATTCAAACTTGGAGGATGTTCATTGAGTTGTTTAAATCTGTAGAAAAAACAGATAACAGACATGACACAAAACTATAATCATTTCAAGTGGCAACTTTCTGGCTTCAGGAAAAAGAACTAAAAGAAATCAGGAAAATAAAGTGTAGTAGTAACAGTTTTATTTTCAGATCAAATAGATGAAAAAAGGAATCACTCAATTCTGATGGGAAAATATGGTATAAATCAGGGGTCACCAACCTTTTTGAAACCAAGAGCTACTTCTTAGGTACTGATTAATGCGAAGGGCTACCAGTTTGATACACACTTAAATAAATTGCCAGAAATAGCCAATTTGCTCAATTTACCTTTAACTCTATGTTATTATTAATAATTAATGATATTTACAACTAATTGAACGGTTTAAAAGAGGAGAAAACACGAAAAAAATGACAATTACATTTTGAAACATAGTTTATCTTCAATTTCGACTTTTTAAAATTCAAAATTCAACCGAAAAAAAAGAAGAGAAAAACTAGCTAATTTGAATCTTTTTGAAAAAATTAAAAAAATAATTTATGGAACATCATTAGTAATTTTTCCTGATTAAGATAACTTTTAGAATTTTGATAATATGTTTTAAATAGGTTAAAATCCAATCTACACTTTGTTAGAATATATAACAAATTGGACCAAGCTATATTTCTAACAAAGACAAATCATTATTTCTTCTAGATTTTCCAGAACAAACATTTTAAAAGAAATTCAAAAGACTTTGAAATAAGATTTAAATTTGATTCTACAGATTTTCTAGATTTGCCAGAATATTTTTTTTGAATTTTAATCATAATAAGTTTGAAGAAATATTTCACAAATATTCTTCGTCAAAAAAACAGAAGCTAAAATGAAGAATTAAATTAAAATGTATTTATTATTCTTTACAATAAAAAAAAATAATTTACTTGAACATTGATTTAAATTGTCAGGAAAGAAGAGGAAGGAATTTAAAAGGTAAAAAGGTATATGTGTTTAAAAATCCTAAAATAATTTTTAACGTTGTATTTTTTCTCTAAAAATTGTCTTTCTGAAAGTTATAAGAAGCAAAGTAAAAAAAATTAATGAATTTATTTAAACAATTTAAGACCAAGTCTTTAAAATATTTTCTTGGATTTTCAAATTCTATTTGAGTTTTGTCTCTCTTAGGCAAAGCGAGACCAGCTTGCTAGTAAATAAATAAAATTTAAAAAATAGAGGCAGCTCACTGGTAAGTGCTGCTATTTGAGCTATTTTTAGAACCGGCCAGCGGGCTACTCATCTGGTCCTTACGGGCTACCTGATGCCCGCGGGCACCGCGTTGGTGACCCCTGGTATAAATGTTCATTTCCAATACTCACAAATGCAAAAGGGATGCATTTGTTCATTAGCGTGCAATTCAAAAGGAGTGTTCACACCTTGGAGAGCTGTTACACCAGTTGGATTGAAACAAATCATGGCTCCAATATGAGAAATGTCATTTGAAACAAAGGAGATTAGCAAACTATAATATCTCAAGCTCTGAGAACCTTAGGGAACCTTCAAAAAGGTAAATCAGTGTGCAATGTTGCAAAAGATGTTGACTGTTCAGTCAGCTGTGTCTAAAATGTGGACCGAGTACAAACAACATGGGAAGGTTGTAAAAGGCAAGCATACTGGGAGACCAAGGAAAACATGGATGTGTTAAGACAGAAAACATAAAGCAATATGTTTAGTTCAAACCCCGGCCGAGTCATACCAAAGACTATAAAAATGGGACCCATTACCTCCCTGCTTGGCACTCGGCATCAAGGGTTGGAATTGGGGGTTAAATCACCAAAAATAATTCCCGGGCGTGGCCACCGCTGCTGCTCACTGCCCCCTCACCTCCCAGGGTGTGATCAAGGGTGATGGGGTCAAATGCAGAGGATAATTTCACCACACCTAGTGTGTGTGTGACAATCCTTGGTACTTTACTTTGAAGACAGAAAATGCCCAGCAAATGGACAAATGGGCAGACACTGCAATCACCGCTTGTGACCAAACTGTAAGAAAGCGCCTGAAGGAAATGGGATTTAAATACAGAAAAGCTGAACAAAAGCTGTCGTTAACACCGAAACATAAACACATATGGTTACAATGAGCTAAGGAATAGCAATGGTGGACTATGGATGACTGGATGAAAGTCATAATCAGTGACAAATCGTGAATCTGCATTGAGCAATGATGCTGGAACTTTTGTTTGGTGCCAATGAGATTTATGAAGACGACTGCCTGAAGAAAACATGCACATTTCCACAATCAATCATTGATGATATGGGACTGCATGTCAGGTAGTGGCACTGGGAAGATGGCTGTCATTACATCTTCAATAAATGCACAAGTTTCTGTAGACATTTTGGAAACTTATCTTATTCGATCAATGGAAAGAATGTTTGAGGACAATTCAATTTTTCAAGATGATAATGTATCTTGCCATGGAACAAAAGCTGTGAAAATATTCTTTGAAGAAATATACATAAAGTCAATGGCATGGCCTGCAAATAGTCCGAATCTCAATCCAATTGAAAATCTGTGATGGAATTTGAAGAAAATGGTCCATCACAAGACTTCAACCTGCAAAGCTGATCTAGCAACAGCAATCAGAGAAAGTTGGAGCAAGACTGATGAAGAGTACTGTTTGTCACTCGTTAAGTCCATGCCTCAGAGACTGCAAGCTGTTATAAAAGCGACAGGTGGTGCAACAGAGCACTAGTGGTGTTAAGGCTGCACAATTAATCGGATTGTAATCGTGATCACAATTTTGGCAGCCACGATTGAATGAGGGTAATCGTCTGTGATATTACAATTTAAAAAACAGGCTCCGCTGCATTTTAAACCAAGCCGGTTCACAACCAACAGTTAGCCAACCACCAGGGGGCGACCAATAGACAGTGGACTCATGTGAGAGCGAGTAAGAGTGAGTGACAACAACAGTCTATGAATAGATCAGCCAGTAGCTCCCGAAAATATTAGGAAAAATAAATGCCTTATGACATCGGTGCCTTCCCCTCCTGCAGTTACCCACTGAAGGCACGCATTTTAACCATGGAACACGACCGCAAGCCCCGCCGTTTTCTAGGCACTCTCGCTCGTTTCCCGCTACTTGGTGCATAACGTTGACCGCTGTAACAAGTGGATTCCTGTCATACGGAGCATGATACGGAGGGATCACTGGACTCCTACAGAACACTCCAGACTGTGCTGTGAACATTTTGTCTCTGGTAAGTGAACGCAGCTAGTAGTGTTAGCTTCGTTTCCAACCTTTTCTAACTAATCATAATAAATCGATTGAATGAAGAATTTATTAGAAGTTTGCATAGGATTAGGGCTGCAACAACTAATCGATTAAATCGATTATAAAAATAGTTGGCGATTAATTTAGTCATCGATTCGTTGGATCTACGCTATGCGCATGCGCAAAGGCAATTTTTTAAAATATTTTTTTATTTATTTTTTTATAAACCTTTATTTATAAACTGCAACATGTACAAACAGCTGAGAAACAATAATCAAAATAAGTATTGTGCCAGTATGCTGTTTTTTTTCCAATAAAATACTGGAAAGGATAGAAATGTAGTTTGTCTCTTTTATCCGATTATTAATCGATTAATCGAATTAATAATCGACAGATTAATCGATTATCAAATTAATCGTCAGTTGCAGCCCTACATAGGATCAGATAGTTCCATGGCAGTACATATTGACTGGTACAAGGTCAACTAAAAGGAGTTACCCCAGGAAAGCATTACAAGTAGAGATGTCCGATAATATCGGGCTGCCGATATTATCGGCTGATAAATGCTTTAAAATGTAATATTGGAAATTATCGTTATCTGTTTCAAAAATTAAAATTTATGACTTTTTAAAACGCCACTGTACGGAGTGGTACACGGACGTAGGGAGAAATACACAGCGCCAATAAACCTTAAAGGCACTGCCTTTGCGTGCCGGCCTAATCACATAATACCTACGGCTTTTCACACACACAAGTAAATGCAAGGCATACTCGGTCAACAGCCATACAGGTCACACTGAGGGTGGGCCGTACAAACAACTTTAACACTGTTACAAATATGCGCCACACTGTGAACAAGAATAAAAAACACATTTCGGGAGAACATCCGCACCGTAACACAACATAAACACAACAGAACAAATATCCAGAACCCCTTGCAGCACTAACTCTTCCGGGATTCAGGGAGAGCCTGTCCCAAATTCCAAGCTGCTGTTTTGAGGCTTGTTAATAATGCACTTTGTGACTTCAATAATAAATATGGCAGTGCCATGTTGGCATTTTTTTCCATAACTTGAGTTGATTTATTTTGGAAAATCTTGTTACATTGTTTAATGCATCCAGCGGGGCATCACAACAAAATTAGGCATAATAATGTGTTAATTCCAAGACTGTATAAATCTGTATCGGTTGATATCGGAATCGGTAGCTAAGAGTTGGACAATATCGGAATATCGGATATCGGCAAAAAAGCCATTATCGGACATCTCTAATTACAAGCATGTCGTGTTTATGTAAAAAAAAGTTTCCTCCGTGTCAGAGTATTGTTTATGTTTCTTAGCGTTGCAGATATGGTAGGCAAAACCAGCCACTACTTCAAAAAGCGATCTCGCGAGGAGGAAAGTCAAGACAAAGTCCAGGTGAAACAGAGCAGGGAAATTAACGTAACAGGCAGTCAAAATGTAATAATTCATGGTGGTGACGACATGTGGAAATTTCTGTCCACGGAGCGCTTGAAGGCTGCTTCAAAATCATCTGTGAGCGTCTCAAGCAAAAGTGGCCCCACCACACAAGCTATGAGCCCATCGTTCTCTTATGCAAGCGCTTCGGTGACAGGAGTCAAACTCAAGGCCCGGGGGCCACGACATAATTTTATCTGGCCCGCAAACACCTGGAAATAATGTGTCAATAAAGTACTCAATATTTTCTCACTAAATGTAATGGATTGTTTCCATTTTGACCAAAAAATATATGTACTGCTTGAAATTGCATGCCTTTTAAACTTTAATAGTATCCATTGTTACAACACATATTACACAATATTATCATACTTTCCAAATAGGGCTGGGCAATATGGCCTTTTTTTAATATCTCGATATTTTTAGGCGATGTCACGATACACGATATATATCTCAATATTTTGCCTTAGCCTTGAATGAACACTTGATGCATATAATCACAGCAGTATGATGATTCTATGTGTCTACATTAAAACATTCTTCTTCATACTGCATTAATATATGCTCATTTTAAACTTTCATGCAGAGAGGGAAATCACAACTAAGTCAATTTACCAAAAGTGTATTTATTAAACAGTTATTAAGCAGTGGCACAAACATTCATGTCATTTCAAAACAGAAAGTGCAAGATTGTCAGAGACATTTTAAAACAAGCTATGAGTGCACTTTTGTGCATGATGTCACTAAGATGACATTTCAAAACAACACTAAATTAAAGTGCACTTTTTGTACAGTACGCCACTACAATAGTTTAAAACAAATAAAGTGCACTTTTTTGCATGATGTCACACAAGATATTTCAATAACTGTCAAATAGAAATGAGCTGCATAATAGGAAATCAAATAGTGTATGTCCTTCACTATGTGGTAGGTTCCTGCGGATGTTATCTCCTTCTGTTGTTGACTACTTTTTTTATACAGTGTTGATCTGGAAATAGTTGCCTCGGCATTTTGTTGGCGTGGCACCGAACGAAGATGTTGACATGCAGAGTTTCAAGCACTCTTCATTCTCAAGCGGGTGACTTTTCAAATGATGCTACATATTAGCAGTAATGCTACTTTTTGTAGCAATGCTTTTGCCCCACACTTGACAAATTACGGTTGTCTGTTCGACATCTTCCCGCTTGAAGTCAAACCACCGCCAGACAATGGACCCCCTGCTGTTTTTCTTGGGCATTAATTATTCCTTCATTTGTTACCAGATTCGCACCTTCTTTCTCTCGTATTACCACTCACACCACAGCTAACGTTACCCATGCCGCTACCTCTCTGCTCCGCGAGGGCGTATACCAGGGGTGTCCAAAGTGCGGCCAGGGGGCCATTTTCGGCCCGCAGCTAATTGTTTACCGGCCCGCCACACATTCTGGAAATACTATTGTAAAATTAAAAAAAACATTCAAAAAAGTGGAATGAGGTGATATCTAACGAGAAAAAGTTGCAATGTTGACACAAAAGATACCATGTAGGCTGTTTTTTTTTTCTTTTGTCTTTCTTGGACGGCGTGGCGAAGTTGGTAGAGTGGCCGTGCCAGCAATCGGAGGGTTGCTGGTTACTGGGGTTCAATCCCCACCTTCTACCATCCTAGTCACGTCCGGTGTGTCCTTGGCCAAGGCACTTCACCCTTGCTCCTGATGGCTGCTGGTTAGCGCCTTGCATGGCAGCTCCCGCCATCAGTGTGTGAATGTGTGTGTGAATGGGTGAATGTGGAAATACTGTCAACGCGCTTTGAGTACCTTGAAGGTAGAAAAGCGCTATACAAGTATAACCCATTTATCATTTATATTCTTCATTTTTCTTTTTTGCCATTGCTCAAAAAAAAAAATTATGACAAAAAATCCATGTTATAATGAATTATTTTCAGGGCTCCAATTACTTCAAATATTTCACTTTAAAATGTTTTATGTGGTAAATATTGCATATATTGTGTAGTAGCCATATAAAAACATCAAAGTTTTCTTTGACAAAAGCGCATAAAACAAACAAAATAATAGTTCCAGCATAAAATCGACAAATATATCTGAAGTTGATCTTGTAACTTAAGTGTTAAAAGTAAAAGAAAAACCTAATAAAAATGTATCACTTTATGAGTGGGGCACCTTTTGGATCCCAAATATATTTAGTGATTTTTTATTTATCTTTTCACTGTGATTACTCAAAAATATGAAAGAATTATAATCAATGGTGTCCTGCATTATTGATCTTTTAGGGCTCTAATTACTAAATACTGCATATTTCAGTTTTACTATAAAAAAAACTAAGTTGTTTTTGACAGAAAAGCCATACAACATTTTTTTTAATTTGTATTACTTTATATCAACTTGAAGTTGATATAGAGATTTACTGTAAGCGTTAAATAATTTTAAAAAAATAATAACCTGACTTATTTTTAACATTTTAATGACTGAGACCCTTTATGGTCCCCGGGACCCCTAAAGGTAAAATAAATTAAAAAATGCATATATTTTGTTTTGGTTTGAAAATGAAAAATATCAAAATGGCCCCCACATGCTTTAATTTTTCCATGTGCGGCCCTCAGTGGAAAAAGTTTGGACACCCCTGGCGTATACGTATGTGACGTATGTAAGAAGGTGCGCTTGTTTTACGTCTCTGTGAGAAGGAGAGACAAGAAAGAGTGAAAAGAGCCTGTAGTGTAATGCCCGCAACTAAAAGCAACTGCGTGAGAACGTATACTCGAATATCACGATATAGTCATTTTCTATATCGCACAGAGACAAACCCGTGATATATCGAGTATATCGATATATCGCCCAGCCCTATTTCCAAACATTTTTTGTCTAAATAAAAATAAATACTTAAATATCTGCTTGACTTATGATTTTACATCAAACTACCCATCAAATTAATAAAAATTACAATCAATTTTAACATCCTCCAGGGGTTGTAGCACAACTATGCAGACATTATTGGTGGACTCTCCAGAAGTCATAAATCCCTGTGGAATATAAGTGTGTTTATAGCAAGAGGGCTATGTAGCTGTGGGCAAATAGCCCTAAGTCACCAGATACTTCCAAAACCGCAGACGAGCAAACAGAAGCGCTTCCTTTTACACATGCACAGACACACACATCAGAGTTGGAACACTCAAGAGAATATGACCTTTTACCTCAATGTAAAGGCAACGACGCAGAAAACACTTAGCAAACACCACCGCTGACTAAATAAACTGCACAAATCCTCGGACATGCAGAAGTGATGTCATTTTGTAACCTAACAAAGTCAACATTTGGACTCATTTTATCATTACTGCTGGATTATATTAGCATTTTGAAACGGCATTGTTTTTTAAATAAATGTAAGGAATCTAAGAAATGTGCAATGATCCTTTTTTTTCTTCATCATACGTTGAAGGTCAGTTCCATACATATCTGGAGCGTGGGCAGAAATATTAATGTTTCAGCATCCAGGTGGTACAGAGAGAGAGAGAAGATGGATGAACCTCTGGAGACAACTGGGCAGAATACCAAATAGAGAGTGCTTTGACAAATACAATTAGTGGGAGCAGGTAGAACACTGAGCCTTGGCGGCCTTGCAATTATGTCCCGTCTTTATATGGGCAAAAACGGGGCTGAACTTAAGAGTTTTCACTTTCACAATCAGTCCCAGGCGGTGCACTTTTGCAAGGATTTAGAAACTATTTGAATTTGAGGTCATGTCTTAAGCTGAGAAATGTAGGCCCTGTTTGCATTGAAACGTTTTCGGCAAATCCGACGCACGGTGCTGGAATTTTGGAGGTGAGAATCTGGCATTTTTTTGTAAACACTTTTTTAAACTACACCGTAGTAAGAAAAGAAAATATAAACTAAAAAGTGAGAAACCAATTTCAGCACTATAATTTTAAGGGTTATTCATTGGCCAATGTCCCATTCCTCTTAAGTTATGTGAGAAAACTCAGTGATGAATCGCTCGACAGATGTAACAAATGTAGGGACTGTATTATGAACATTGTTTGGAAAATTACTTTAAAAACAAATGTATTATAGTTACTATAGTAACAGGATTACTCTTTAAAAATGGAATTAATTATTACTAATTATTTTGTTACTTCAAAAAAACAAAAGTAAAATATATGGCACAGTGTTTCCCACACATTCATTTATTTGTGGCGGCCCGCCACGAAAGAATTACGTCCGCCACAAATAGATTTTTTTTTAATTTTTTAATTTTTATTTATTTATTTATTTTTTTTGTCCTGTCCAGCTTCTCAGGCAAATCATATAGTTGATGTAGATGCCCATATAGGCTGTTCAGATTTACTTTACAAAAGAGAAGTGTAGGATACTGCTCTTGTTTCCTTATTTGTATTTGACCACTACTGTTTTCTGTTTATTTGTTACTGACTGTGGCAGGACACCTCTGCCTCTGTTTCACTTTATGTTGCTGGTAAATAATATGGTTGTAGTAGTAGGCTAAAGTTAAATTATTTAGTTTGCACTAATTAAAGGGGCAGAGCTTTAAGAGACATTTTAGCTTTTATATTTTATAAGATATATTTTTGTAAGAACCACAATTAATACATATATTTCAGTGAATAACTTATTGTTCAAATCTGTATATAAATATGTACATAAAGTGTTGTAATCATATTGTAAAATGGATGGATGGACGTTTAAAACAAAACTGTTATTTTTAATTAGTAAGTATACATTTTTTGAGCCTTTTTAGAGAAAATCATATCATTGTAGTAAATTATGCAAATTACTTGTTGATGTCATGTGACCACGCCCGTAGCCACGCCCCCACCGCCACAGGCATCTTGGCAGTTTATGGGAAACACTGTGGCATATGCAGTTGAAAGACATTTCATGAAAGCAGAGTGTGTGCCAAGTGACGTGTGACGTCAGCGGGAGAACCAGATAGAGCGGTATGAGCTCAGGTGTGTTTTTTAGCTCTTGTGAGACTGCTGTGTTGAATTTTTCACTGATTGTGTTACCGCTGGTTAATGAAGAGATTAAAAGTACTTCGATGGCTGTCTTGCCTCCTTGTCGACAAACGGGACAAATGTAGGACTGAAGGCTTGTCACTTCAATCATTGATTGTTGTTCACATCCACATCAATTTGCCTGAGTGGCAAATCATGTAAACAAAATAAACCCCAAAAAAAATTCTAAATCGATGTTTTATCTTTTTGAATCGATTAGGAATTGTTACAAATAAGAATCGCAATTTTCTTTTTCACGCCCCTAGCAGTTATCATATCCTCCGACAGTGTGTAGTTTAAGATGTTTAGCTATTCTTTGTCCTGTGGGGATGACAATTATGAGACAATTATTTAGAAATGGCTTTGCTGCACTGTGGAGGGACATTAGCGAGGAAGCTACAGTGGATTGTCGTTCAATGGACACAACAAGACACAGCTATAATAGCTTTTAAGACTATCGTTATATCGTGATACGGCATGTTGTTGACATGCCTTAATCACAATATAACGATAGTCTTAAAAGCTCTATTGTCGGCCTAATGTACACTACCGTTCAAAAGTTTGGGGTCACCCAAACAATTTTATGGAATACCCTTCATTTCTAAGAACAAGAATAGACTGTCGAGTTTCAGATGAAAGTTCTCTTTTTCTGGCCATTTTGAGCGTTTAATTGACCCCACAAATGTGATGCTCCAGAAACTCAATCTGCTCAAAGGAAGGTCAGTTTTGTAGCTTCTGTAACGAGCTAAACTGTTTTCAGATGTGTGAACATGATTGCACAAGGGTTTTCTAATCATCAATTAGCCTTCTGAGCCAATGAGCAAACACATTGTACCATTAGAACACTGGAGTGATAGTTTCCGGAAATGGGCCTCTATACACCTATGTAGATATTGCACCAAAAACCAGACATTTGCAGCTAGAATAGTCATTTACCACATTAGCAATGTATAGAGTGTATTTCTTTAAAGTTAAGACTAGTTTAAAGTTATCTTCATTGAAAAGTACAGTGCTTTTCCTTAAAAAATAAGGACATTTCAGTGTGACCCCCAAACTTTTGAACGGTAGTGTATGTCATTTATATCGTCAATCATCGATATCACACAACCCTACAGAGTAGAAACGTCATGTTTGGTTAAAACAAATCCACAGGTAGAGTTTGTCACATCCAGGAGTGCACAAACTACAGTCAAATCTGTATAAAAAGTATAATAATGAGTTATCAGTACCAATATTGATCTTGCGAATCAGCAGGTATTTGGTATCAGTTTGAAAATTACCGTATTTTTTCTGACTACAAGGAGCACTTAAAATCCTTTCATTTTCTCAGAAATCCACAGTGCGCCTAATGTACGGAATAATTCTGGTTGTGCTTACCGACCTCGAGGTAATTTTATTTGGTACATGGTGTAATGATACGTGTGACCAGTAGATGGCAGTCAAACATAAGAGATACGTGTTAACTGCAAGATGGCACCAGTAAACAACACCAAAACTTTAAATGTTCCATTGATAATAAAGAACATTACACACGGCGCTCAAAAATCGGTCAAAATGTTTTAGTATGACTTTGGTAAGCTATGAAGCCGCACCGTTCAGTGGTTTGATAGAGGAGGTCTGTACTCCGTAGTAACCCTGATTTACTTGAACATCTCTGTGATCTGAACATGTATCTGCTGCCGCCACAGGTTTCACGTCACTGTTATCACTTCGTGTTTAGTGGTGACAAGACACGTCTTTATGACGGCTGTAACAAAACACCTCACTTTCGGATCAACAGAGTGCATCTTGTTTCATTCGCCTGTCTGGTTCTTGGAAGCCACTCCATGCCGTGTCAAACACAAACAAGATGCAGACTTTTTGATAACAAAGCACTCTTGTGTCTCTTTCAAGAAATATAAATCCTAACAGAAAATAACGGATATATAATGGAGTGCATTACTTTGCTGCTACCAGCAGATGCACGGTTGAGTCGTCTGAACCATCCATCCATCCATTTTCTCGGGGTCGCCAGGGTTGCTGGAGCCTATCCCCAGCTGCATTCGGGCGTTGCCATCAGATAGACAACATTCACTCACATTCACACACTGGGAACAATTGAGCATTGCCAATCAACCTATCCCAGTTAGGGGTAAAAGAAAATCAATGTGATGTCAGAGGGTCAGTACAGGTACCCAGTGTTTCTCACACAGTCATTTATTTGTATAGCGACCTGACACGGATAAACCTGGACCCCCTTTTATAGATTTGGCACTACCGGTTAAGAAATGGCCATGTAGATTTTATGTTCTGCGGAGACCTTATTTTTGAAAATGACACTTTCACTTCTGCAAATGTTATTACCGCTTCTCACGATCGGTGCAGAAGTTATTGCATATGTGGGTTTTGTTACGCTTTAAGGGAAATATTTGAAGCATTAAGGGCTTAATGCTGATTTAAGACGAGAGGTGGAAATCTTTGGGCACCTCACGATTTGATTCCAATTAAATTCTTGGGTGATGATTCGATTCAACTTGATTCCCGTACTATATTATATGGTATATACACTACCGTTCAAAAGTTTGGGGTCACCCAAACAATTTTGTGGTTTGGTTGTTATCATCAGTCATCAACAATTGAGAACAGAGAAATGGATATTGAAACCGTGTAGGTCTGACTTGTTAGGATACGTACAGCAAGTAGTGGACAGAGAGAGAGAGAGAGAGAGAGAGAGAGAGAGAGAGAGAGAGAGAGAGAGAGAGAGAGAGAGAGAGAGAGAGAGAGAGAGAGAGAGAGAGAGAGAGAGAGAGAGAGAGAGTGAGAGAGTGTGAGAAGAGAGTGAGAGAGAGAGAGAGAGATCAGAAGGCATAAGAAAAAGTATCTACATTTGATTATTTACATTTGATTATCAACAATCCAGGGAGGGTGTTAGTTTAGGGTTGAAGTTGCCTGGAGGTCTACTTTTATTGCGGTTTTGAAGGAGGATAGAGATGCCCTTTCTTTATACCTGTTGGGAGCGCATTCCACATTGATGTGGCATAGAAAGAGAATGAGTTAAGGCGTTTGTTAGATTGGAATCTGGGTTTAACGTGGTTAGTGGAGCTCCCCCTGGTGTTGTGGTTATGGCGGTCATTTACGTTAAGGAAGTAGTTTGACATGTACTTCGGTATCAGGGAGGTGTAGCGGATTTTATAGACTAGGCTCAGTGCAAGTTGTTTTACTCTGATTGTTAATCAATCTAATTTTTTTTTTAAAAAACAACCCCAATTCCAACCCAATCCAATGTTTACAATACTTAGGTTGACAAAATCTACAAAGCAATTGAGGAGACATACAAAAACAATACAACACAAAAGCAATACTATCTCTAATAACTAAAGTTCCTTGGGTGAATAATTTAACTCACTACACCGGTATGTTTTAGCGCTTTCATGGCGAGTTTACTAACAGATATAAGTAAGAACTTTACACTACTTTATATTAGTAATGGCAACAGCGGAGGATGAATGTCCCATAACAAGAAGATAGAGAAAAAGAAGAAGCTTATCGACTACGGCGTTGGCGCGTACGGATGCATGCACTTTTTTAGGATTTATGCAGATCCCAAATACAGATCAGCAGGTACCAGAAGGTAAGAAAAGTTGCTTTTGCATAATATAATATTGCCCAGGTCTGCTCTAATGGATGCATAGGTGTGCCTTATAATCCGGTGCGCCTTATATGTGAACAAAGTTTTGAAATATGCCATTCATTGAAGGTGCGCCTTATAATCCGGTGCGCCTTATAGTGCGGAAAATATGGTGTGTATATATATATATATATATATATATATATATATATATATATATATATATATATATATATATATATATATATATATAATTTATTTTTTTATCAATGTTCAAAAATTAGGTATCGATTTAGAATGGGAATAAATAAAAATCGCGATTTGGATGTGAATCAATTTTTTGGAGCACCACTATATAAGACTACAGTTTAATTGTCATGTATTACATTTACTGCCATTGTTTATATTCACTTCAAGATGCACATATTGAGTTTATCTCAGTATATGACAGCAAAATAACAAAATCTTGTACTTGTGTATTTCAGATACAAAAGTATATTGTGTCTAGAAGTGTGATGATGTCATCCCAAAGATTGAGTGCAGTTCTGCATACAAGGGATGCGCTGATCAATAGGCTGCCAATCAATATCAGCCAATTTTCAAGAAAAAGTATGTGCCTTTTAATGCCGATCTCCTCTATTTGACACCATTTAATTTTGATCCCCCGGCTGACAAGTGGCTAGCAGCTAACTGTGAAGGTCTATATAATATATAATCACTGCATTTCATAGTATCTTAAGTATCATTATCACGAGAGAACTAGAGGACAAGGTTAAACATGTTACACACCAAGTAAGGGCAAGCAGGAGCAGACACGGTCATCACTAAGCTAGCTTGATACAACAAGAAATAAGTGCTTAGTAAACTTTACGAAGTCTGGTTAGAGCCGCGTTGCAGCAGAATGTAACTGTTTCCAGGAAATGAACAAGCAGAATAATAAGAGTCTGGAGAGAAGATAATATATGTGAAACTGCTGCCCTGTTATTGTGTGGCGGCCAGACGTACACATACGGGCGAACAATCCATATATTGATGGTGTCGATAACAAGGGTGGCAGTATATGGTCAATACCAGAGTAATTATATCGATATTTTTATTCAAACAAAATAATTTTTTGTCACTTTTGTTATTGTTTCCAGCTCAGGGAATACGTTTGTGGACACAGACTGACTTTGAGGACAACAACAAAAGGATTTAAATGATTTATAGTTGTAGTTTTTGCTTGTGTTCAGTCATTCTTGTCATGTTCTGTGGTCATGTTTTGTTTGGTTATGTTCTGTTGGTTTTTGGACTCTTTTAGTTCCTGTTTACGCTCCCTTGTTTTGGTTACCATGTCAATTCATATGATTTTCACCTGCTGCTGGTGTTCGGACACTCGCACCTGTTGTCAATCATGACATAACTATTTAAGCCTGTAGTTGCCAGGTAGTCGGCCTGGCGACATTGCTCACTTCATGCCATGATTCCCGACTTTCGATATTTGTATTCCATGCCATAGTTTTCATGCTCGTTTTCACGTCACAGTAAGTGTAGTTTTGTTTCATGTCCATAGTTTCTGTCTTAGTGTTAGTTTTGTTCCCTGCGTTAAGTTTGTGTCTACGCCGTGTGTGCGCCTTTTGTTTTTGATTGTACTTTTGAGTAATTAAATCATGTATTTACCTGCAAGCCTTGTCCAGTCAAGTCAGTTTGCATTCCGGGAAAACAATCCATGCAGTATTTTGCGTAAAAGTCCTTGTCCTGACAATTCTGTCCTATTGACGTCGTTCAAACAACTGTATGTAATACAAAAAAAAATAAGGATCTCACTCGGTATCATCAAAATAAAAAGCTGATCTACTGCACACCCTTTCATATGAAACTTTTTCAAGCTAAGAAAAAAAAAAAACTTTTTTTCCCTGACACATCTCTAAATTGTTCTTTTTTCTTTTGACCTCTAATCCCTTTTACCATCACATGCATCGTTTGTTTTGCTTCGACGACAGGAAAGTGTTAGGACACACTCCAGCAGTTCTGACACAGCCTGAATGAAAATCGAGCCATTTCAATATGAAAAAGCAAAGCATCCTTTGGCATCTGGGGACAGAGACACCGACAGAAACAAGTAAGCCGACAAGTCATGAAGTGTTAGCACAGAAGAAGATGGACTAAACAGTGGGGGAAAAAATGCCACCAAATATCAAACCTCAGTAGAAATGAGTCATACGCACAAAAATGTTTCCATCTGGGATGTCATGAAATGATGCAGTCGGTCGGTTTAAAAAAAATAAATAAAAAAATAAAGAGGCATGGGCTTGAAAAGCTTTTCATGAGATTTTTTACTTGTATGCAATATTAAGGGCTTGTTTATGTAGGGGCTTTTAAGCCGTGGGAGCGTGATGATGAACTCAAATTGTGTGCTGAGAAAACAGGAGCGGAAATAACTCATGAGAAGTGTGGGCGTTAATTTATAATGTCCGGCATTACCACCAGCGGCTGCACTTTGTCCTCCAGCCTAAAAAGAGAGCATATTCCTACGGTGTTTTCTGAAAAGGAGGCGCCATCAAACTCATGCATAAATACCATGAAGCTGTGAAAACCCAGATAAAGCAACATGACTATTTGCTTCCTCTTTAAAGGGGACCTATGATGATTTAAATCTATGTTTAAAAAAACACTTCTCTGTGGTCCATATAATATGTACTGGATATGCTTTGGTGGAAATCCCCCCTAAATTTTGCTCTAGAGTCACTTTTATAACCCATTTTTTGAGACGGTCGGCAAGATTGTGAAGGTGTTCCCAGATTACCATATTTTTCGGACTATAAGGCGCACTTAAAATCCTTTAATTTTCTCAAAAATTGACATTGCGCCTTATAACCCGGTGCTCCTAATCCATCTATTTTCTACCGCTTGTCTCTTTTGGGGTGCTTAGCTATCAAAGTGCTAAAAACTGTAGTGAGTTTACGTAATTCACCCACGGAACTTTAGTTATTAGAGAGTTCTGGTCGGACGGTTTTTCACGGGACACATTTCCGGCGTTGTTGTTACACTAATGGGCCACGGCTGAGGAGATGCTGCTCCGTTATTGATTTAGATAAAGTCTGAATGTCATTAAAACAGTTAGCTCTATCTTTTGACACTTCTTCCACTCTAATAGTTCCTTAAAAAAAGGTAGAAAAGCGTTATACAAGTATAACCCATTTACCATTTAAAAATCTGTCAAAATGTTTTTAGTACGACTTCAGCAAGCTATTAGCAGACATATTACCTGGCGATTTGTTCATTTTCTCAAAAATCGACAGTGCGCCTTATAACCCGGTGCGCCTAATGTACGGCCTAATTCTGGTTGTGCTTACCGACCTCGAAGCAATATTATTTGGTACATGGTGTAATGATAAGTGTGACCAGTAGATGACAGTCATACATAACAGATACGTGTAAACTGCAAGATGGCACCAGTAAACAACACCAACATTTTAAATGTTCAATTGAAAATAAAGAACATTACACACGGCGCTCAAAAATCTGCCAAAATGTTTTAGTATGACTTTGGTAAGCTATGAAGCTGCACCCCTTGATGGATTGTCGGCGCATTAAACATACGAGTATTGTTATGGTGTGTGTATAAGGACCGCAAAATGGCACCTATTAGCCGACATATTACCTGCCGTTTTGTTTCGCAATATTATGCCAAACCAACTTTTTTTTACCTTATAGTACCTGCTGATGCGTATTTGGGATCTGCATAAGTCCTGAAAATGTGCGAGCGTCCGCCATTGTAGTCTGTGCCGACACCGTAGTCATAAGCTTCTTCTTTTTCTCTACCTTCTTATGTGGCATTCATCTTCCGCTGTTGCCATTTCTAATATAAAGTAGTGTAAAGTTCTTACTTATATCTGTCAGTAGACTAACTGTCAAAGCGCTAAAAACTGTAGTGGGTTTGCATAATTCACCCACGGAACTTTTTTCCGGGTCACATTTCTGGCGTTGTTGCACTAGTGAGCCACGGATGAGAAGATGCTGCTCCATTGTTGATTTAAGTAAAGTCTGAATGTCATTTAAACAGTTAGCTCCATCTTTTGACTCTTCTTCCACCCCCGTCCTTGCACGCTACACCGCTACAACAAAGATGACGGGGAGAAGACGCTGTCGAAGGTGAGCCACGTATATAAGACCGCCCACAAAACGGCGCATCCTGAAGCGACTGTCGGAAAGCGACTTGAAAATTATTTGTAAAACATAATCCATGCAACATTTCGACCAAAGAACCACCATTACATGTTATGTAGACCACAAGGAAATGTTTTAAATTTAGAAAAAAATTATAATAATATGACTCCTTTAAAGGCCTACTGAAACCCACTACTACCGACCACGCAGTCTGATAGTTTATATATCAATGATGAAATCTTAACATTGCAACACATGCCAATACGGCCGGGTTAACTTATAAAGTGCAATTTTAAATTTCCCGGGAAACTTCCGGTTGAAAACGTCTATGTATGATGACGTTTGCGCGTGACGTCAATGGTTGAAGCGGAAGTATTTGGACACATTGTATCCCAATACAAACAGCTCTGTTTTCATCGCAAAATTCCACAGTATTCTGGACATCTGTGTTGGTGAATCTTTTGCAATTTGTTTAATGAACAATGGAGACTGCAAAGAAGAAAGCTGTAGGTGGGATCGGTGGCTGGCTGCAGCAACACAACCAGGAGGACTTTGAGTTGGATAGCAGACGCGCTATCCGACGCTAGCCGCCGACCGCATCGATGATCGGGTGAAGTCCTTCGTCGCGCCGTCGATCGCTGGAACGCAGGTGAGCACGGGTGTTGATGAGCAGATGAGGGCTGGCGTAGGTGGATAGCTAATGTTTTTAGCATAGCTCTGTCGAGGTCCCGTAGCTAAGTTAGCTTCAATGGCGTCGTTAGCAACAGCATTGCTAGGCTTCGTCCGGCGGTACAGCATTAACAGTGTGGTTACAGGTCCAGAGTTTGGTAGTATTGTTGATCTTCTGTCTATCCTTCCAGTCAGGGGCTTATTTTTTTGTTTCTATCTGCATTTAAGCATGATGCTATCACGTTAGCTCCGTAGCTAAAGAGCTTCGCCGATGTATTGTCGTGGAGATAAAAGTCACTGTGAATGTCCATTTCGCGTTCTCGACTCTCATTTTCAAGAGGATATAGTATCCGAGGTGGTTTAAAATACAAATCCGTGATCCACAATAGAAAAAGGAGAAAGTGTGGAATCCAATGAGCCCTTGTACCTAAGTTACGGTCAGAGCGAAAAAAGATACGTCCTGAACTGCACTCTAGTCCTTCACTCTCACGTCCTCATCCACAAATCTTTCATTCTCGCTCAAATTAATGGGGTAATCGTCGCTTTCTCGGTCCGAATCGCTCTCGCTGCTGGTGTAAACAATTGGGAAATGTGAGGAGCCTTTCAACCTGCGACGTTACGCTACTTCCGGAACAGGCAAGGCTTTTTTTATCAGCGACCAAAAGTTGCGAACTTTATCGTCAATGTTCTCTACTAAATCCTTTCAGCAAAAATATGGCAATATCGCGAAATGATCAAGTATGACACATATAATGGATCTGCTATCCCCGTTTAAATAAGAAAATTTCATTTCAGTACGACTTTAATGCGCCTTATAATTCGGTGTGCCCTACGGTCCAGAAAATAAGGTAAATTCATCATGGATCCCCCTTTAAGGTGAATCATGGTCAGATACATTATTCTTGTTTATTTGGACTTGGCCATTGATTTGTGATTAGTCATGCAATCTGCCAAACGAGAGCATGGCGTGGCGCAAGAAACCTTTGTTGCTGGTGATTTGCAGAAGGCAAAAGGCAGCATGGGAAGCAGGAGCTGCCGCAGCCAAAGTCATGGTTGGGGTGGACTCAAAACACCAGGGAGTGACAGTGGAGCATATGGCAAGGGCTGCGATGTCAACAAGGCACAAGTGTTTCCTCTGGAAGAAAGTAAACTTGAGCACAAAAGGACCACCATTTCAACGTTTACACCCGGAGAGTGGAAGTCAAACTGAGCCATAAAGCACGGAGAACCAGATGGGGGAAGGGGGGGGCCTGCTCCAACAAAACCCTCTTTCTCTCCGTCAAGCCTTGGCCCCCTTAAACATTGAGCTGTGCACACATTCTTCAGTGACATAATGCTTTTTTAAGCTATTGCCCTCTTCAACCCCCCCGCCCCCACCCTGGTTACTCTGACTCAGGCCATGTCTACACTAAGTCGTTTAACCCCTCAAACGAATAATTATTTAGTCTAAGCCCCGTTTCAGCCACACTAAAACATCGTTTAAGGTCCCCCTTCTTGGACAAATTTTTACACGGGTAAGTGTGCCGTGAATTTCTTGAATCTCCGGCTCTTAGCTTTGTATGGACTCATTGATCGTTTACAAACTGAGTTCGGAGAGGAAAGGATGCCAGAAAGACCGCGCCCCACACAGGAAGTCGCCTGGAAATATGGAGGCGAGTCATCCAGACATGCTTGTGTTTCCCCTTCTTGTACAGACGCTTGTGGAAATCACACATGAATACCTTAAGAGAAAGCGACTGCAGCTATTTGGGATACAACACTTCTCAGACGGCAAGAGAACTTTCCAATGTCAGCTGTGATTCTACTTACCAAAAAACTTGGTCCATTTGTCAAAAAAGAGACAATGAGAATGTGGGGTCCTGTGGATGTGATAAAAAAAAAGGTAGCGTGTGCATTGTATTACCTGGCCGTCGAGGGACGACTACGGAAAACAGAGAATGCTGTTGGACTGGCCAAGCAGACTGTATCAGTTATTGTCCGCCATGTATGTCACGGACTCAACGTCTAGGTCCATCCATCTTCAACTGCTTATCCGGAATCGGGTCGCGGGGACAACAGCTCCAGCAGAGACCCCCAGACTTCCCTCTCCAGAGCAACATTTGCGACTTCCTCCTGGGGAATCCCGAAGCGTTCCCAGGCCAGAGAGGAGATGTAATCCCCCCATCTGGTCCTTGGCCTGCCGCGGGGCCTCCTCCCAGTGGGACGTGCAACAAGGACCTCCGTAGGGAGACGCTCGTGAGGCATCCGCACGAGATGCCCGAACCACCTAAGTTGGCTCCTTTCCAAGCGAAGGAGCAGCGGCTCTACTCCGAGTCTCTCTCGGGTGACTGAACTTCTCACCCTATCTCTAAGGGAGATGCCAGCCACCCTTCTGAGGAAACTCATTTCGGCCGCTTGTATCCGCGATCTTATTCTTTCGGTCATTACCCACACTTCATGACCATAGGTGAGAGTAGGAATGTAGATAGCTCGGTAGACCGAAAGCTTTGCCTTCTGGCTCAGCTCTCGTTTCGTCACAACAGTGCGGCAGAGAGACTGCAATACTGCCCCAGCTGCTCCGATTCTCCGGCTGGTCTAGGTCCAGAGTATATAAAGTCACCAAAAACAAATGGACAATGAAGGTGAAGGTAAAAGAGTGAGGAGTGTCCTGACCAGATATCTAGATCTCTAAATTGATTGTTCAGATAAGTTACATTTAAGATCTTGCACACAGAGCAACACTGGAGGTGACTATGACGTGCACATTTTCCGCGCATGCGTATTAGGTCGCGTTGCGTCGGCTGACGGAGGTGCCGAGGGGGTCTTAAACGACCATTGTGTGTGTGTGTGTGTGTGTGTGTGTGTGTGTGTGTGTGTGTGTGTGCGGACAAGGATAAGGTTAGGTGGGACTTACCCTGGATAACCTTAGTGTAAACAGGGCCTCAGATTACTAGGGCTGCGAATCTTTGGGTGTCCCACGATTCGATTCAATATCGATTCTTAGGGTCACGATTCGCTTCAAAATCGTTTTTTTTTTCGATTCAACGCGATTCTCGATTCAAAAACGATATTTTCCCGATTCAAAACGATTCTCTATTCATTCAATACATAGGATTTCAGCAGGATCTACCCCAGTCTGCTGACATGCAAGCAGAGTAGTAGATTTTTGTTAAAAGCTTTTAAAGGACAATGTTTTATCAACTGATTGCAATAATGTAAAATTTTTTTAACTATTAAATGAACCAAAAATATGACTTATTTTATCTTTGTGAAAATATTGGACACAGTGTGTTGTCAAGCTTATGAGATGCGATGCAAGTGTAAGCCACTGTGACACTATTGTTCTTTTTTTTAAATTTCTTATAAATGTCTAATGATAATGTCAATGAGGGATTTTTAATCACTGCTATGTTGAAGTTGTAACTAATATTGATACAGTTGTTAATAATATTCATTTTTGTTTCACTGCTTTTGGTTTGTTCTGTGTCGTGTTTGTTTCGCCTCTCAATTGCTCTGTTTATTGCAGTTCTGAGTGTTGCTGGGTCGGGTTTGGTTTTGGAATTGGATTGCATTGTTATGGTATTGCTGTGTATTGTTTTGTTGGATTGATTAATTAAATTTTTTTTTTTTTAAATTAAAATTAAAATTAAAATAAAAAAATTAAAATAGATTTTTTTTAAATGAGAATCGATTCTGAATCGCACAATGTGAGAATCGCGATTCGAATGCGAATCGATTTTTTCCCACACCCCTACAGATTACCCACTTCTGCCAATTACCATTTGAATATGAATACCAGCAAATCGATTACGTGTTTATTTTCACTGCTGAGGTGGTAAGAAATGACAGCGGGCGCTGACGTCAACGATGCGCCGCCATTGATGTGTCTTTCGATAGATGTATGCCGAACTGCCCGGGGAGGCCATAAAAGCTGCTATTTTGCGGGGCTGTAAAAAATTAAACGACCTCCCTTTTTCCCCCCCGAGGGGTTTTTGCAATGCTCAGAGGGAGAACATCCCTCAAAAGGAGGGGCAGGGTCACTCATCCATTTATATTTGGTGTCTTATTTAGAAGAGTTATTCTTCTATGACAATTCTAATATGCGTGTGCACGAGTCAAGGTATCGTAGGCCTTCATTTTTGACCATTGGCCCTCTTTAATGAGAACGCTCATCAGGTGCCCCGTAGTGAAGGAGCAGTGGCGACCCCTCGCTCTCACGCAATCAGTTACACATTTGAACAGTAAAAGATTAAACGGGAGTGAAAGCTATGAGGAATCCTACTCATGCTTTTTGGAGCAGAACTAATTTGTGACGCCAAGTGTCTTGAGACAGGAACCTACCCCAGCTGACGGCTGTTGAAAAGGTAGACACTACGCTTGCGCGATATAGACGATATATACTGTACGATGGAGCTTTTAATACTATCGTTATATTGTAATAATGCATGTTGATGACACATTGTAGCTGTCACTGAATGTAGCCCTTGACAGGAGTACCTGTTGCTGTTTGTTTACACTGAACTGACTCAACACTAAGCTCCTGATTGTAAATGTATACATAACTGAATTATTCAGGATCTACCGTACTTTCTGGACCATAGGGCGCACCGGATTATAAGGCGCACTGCCGATGAGCGGGGCCTAGTCAGGTTTATTTTTATAGAAAAGGCGCACCGGATTATAGAGCGCATTAAAGTCGTCATATTATCATTTTTATATTCTAAATTGAAAACACTTCCTTGTGGTCTACATAACATGTAATGGTGGTTCTTTGGTCAAAATGTTGCATAGATTATATTTTACAGATCATCTTCAAGTCGCTTTCTGACTGTCGCTTCAGGATGCGTCGTTTTGTTGGCGGTCTTTTCTACGTCATCTTTGTTGTAGCGGTATAGCGTGCAAGGACGGGAGTGGTAGAAGTGTCAAAAGATGGAGCTAACTGTTTTAATGGCATTCAGACTTTACTTAAATCAATAACGGAGCAGCATCTCCTCATCTGTGGATCACTAGCCCAATAACAACGCCGGAAATGTGTCCCGTGAAAAACCGTCCGACCGGAACTCTCTAATAATTAAAGTTCCTTGGGTGAATAATGTAAACTCACTACACTACGTTTGAATGTAATTTAAAACAATCGTATGCGCACGTACATATAACACTTAAAGGCCTACTGAAATGATTTTTTAAAATTTAAACGGGAATAGCAGATCCATTCTTTGTGTCATACTTGATCATTTCGCGATATTGCCATATTTTTGCTGAAAGGATTTAGTAGAGAAAATCGACGATAAAGTTCGCAACTTTTGCTCGCTGATAAAAAAAAGCCTTGCCTGTACCGGAAGTAGCGTGACGTCACAGGAGCTAGTATTCCTCACAATTCCCCATTGTTTACAATGGAGCGAGAGAGATTCGGACCGAGAAAGTGACGATTACCCCATTAATTTGAGCGAGGATGAAAGATTCGTAGACGAGGAAGGACTTGAGAGGCAGTGATGGACGTATCTTTTTTCGCTCTGACCGTAACTTAGGTACAAGCTGGCTCATTGGATTCCACACTCTCTCCTTTTTCTATTGTAGATCACAGATTTGTATTTTAAACCACCTCAGATACTATATATCCTCTTTAAAATGAGAGTCGAGCACGCGAAATGGACATTTAAAGTGACTTTTATCTCCAAGACAATACATCGGTGACACACTTAGCTACTGAGCTAACGTGCTAGCATCGTTCTCAAATGAAGATAGAAACAAAATAAATAAACCCCCGACTGGAAGGATAGACAGAAGAGCAAAAATACTACTAAACCATGTACATGTAACTACATGGTTAAAAATTCTCAGCCTGGTAAGGCTTAACAATGCTGTTGCTAACGACACTAAGGCTAATTTAGCAACTTAGCAACCGGAACTCACAGAACTATGTACTCTCTCCTTTTTCTATTGTGTATCACGGATTTGTATTTTAAACCACCTCAGATACTATATCCTCTTGAAAATGAGAGTCGAGCACGCGAAATGGACATTTAAAGTGACTTTTATCTCCAAGACAATACATCGGTGACACAATTAGCTACTGAGCTAACGTGCTACCATCGTTCTCAAATGAAGATAGAAACAAAATAAATAAACCCCTGACTGGAAGGATGGACAGAAGAGCAAAAATACTATTAAACCATGTACATGTAACTACACGGTTAAAAATTCTCGGATTTATTTGAAAACTGATTTTTCCCAGCTGACTGTTTACACTGCAAGTAAAATGTGATCTTTCTCAGATTCCAGTCTAGATGCACACAGGACCCAATGTGGCTCCTATGTGGCCTTGACGTCACTTGTATGCGCAGTTCAATAAAGTCAAAACCATACTTGCCAACCTTGAGACCTCCAATATCAGGAGGTGGGGGGTGGGGGGGTGGGGGGGTTTGGGGGGGGGCGTGGTTATTTACCGTTAGAATTCACCAACTCGAGTATTTCATATATATTTCATATATATATATAAATTTCATATATATATATATTTCATATATATATATATATATATATATATATATATATATATATATATATATATATATATATATATATATATATATATATATATATATGTATATATATATATATATATATATATATGAAATACTTGACTTTCAGTGAATTCTAGCTATATATATATATTTATTTTATTTACATAAAAGAAATACTTGAATTATCTATCCATTAGATGGCAGTATTGTCCTGTTTAACTTCTCCGTTCATGACTGAAAAATCATTTTGGCCACCGTGTTCAATGGAGAAGTCTGTTCTACATATTTACAGGCAACATACACCTTCCCCTTCGAACTGTCCTGGATGAACTGAAATTCTTGTTTCCATTCGTTTTGGAACTTGCAAGCGTATTTATATTGTGGGAAAGCGGACGTGAGAACAGGCTGTCCCCACTCAGTCTCAGGTCCGCATTGAGCTGGAGGGGGCGTGGCCTCCAGCTCCGGCTGAATACCGGGAGTTTGTCGGGAGAAAATCTCTGCCGGGAGGTTGTCGGGAGAGGCGCTGAATGACGGGATTCTCCCGCTAAAAACGGGAGGGTTGGCAAGTATGGTCAAAACAGAGTAAGGCGACAGAATTCTGTAAATGGACGAGGAAGTCGCTACTACTACAAAATAAAACAAAAGTCGCCGCCATAGATTTGGTCGCCACACTTCAAACATTTTTTTTTTGTTTACGTGAAAATAAATGAAAGTAATATAATGTATGAATGGATATATACAGTGTAATATATTTTAGGTTCTAATCTTTTAATGGCTGTTAAGTAGAGGAGGCACGTACATCAGCGTGTATCAACGTTAGCTTTATTTTTCAACTCACACGTAAGCAAATGCGACACAGCGTCAATTGCCATCCTTCAACAATCGCCATTTCTTAGTAATCAAAATATAAATTATACATAAATTACATATAGCCTATTATTTACGCACTATTGTCTCGTTATGCACCAAAAATGCATCATAATAATCCCCTCAATTCCCACCAAAAACGGATTAACTCACTGGAATATAAAGACAATATAACATACGTCCATAAACGTGGATGCATATGCAATAAGTGCAATATATTTATTTGTACAGTAATCTATTTATTTATATCTGCATCTTATTGCTCATTTATCCTGCACTACAACGAGCTACTGCAACGAAATTTTGTTCTTATCTGTACTGTAAAGTTCAAATTTGAATGACAACTAGATGAGGCAATTCCTGAAGGAATTGCGTGCGAATGCTCCAATGCTGAAGTTGAACTGAAATCCTGGAATTTCTTTAGAATTGTTGAAAGGGAGCACACAATTCCCAAACAGGTTGAATATTTTGAAGTTGGAACAATTTGAATCAGATGAAAAATGGGAGAGTTGTGGAACTTTGAAGAATGTCCCATTGCAGAATTTCGCGAAAAGCGGGAATTTTTTGGAAAATGGTAAAAAACTTGAATGGTCTCAATGAGTTGAAATGGTTGGTGTTGGAATTTTTTAAATCGGTGGAGAAATGTTGAAGTAGTAACATGTTGAATTGAGAAATGGTATTACCGAATTCCTGGAACTTCGGGAAAACCGGGAATATTTCCAGTTCAAAAAACAACTTTGTATATAGTCCTAATTAAGAATGTTTTGACGGTGGAATAGTTAAAGTGGGTTGAAAAATGTGGGGGGAGTAGTCGCCAGAAAAAAGAGTGGAAATAGGGTTTTGGAAAACCAGGAATTCTGGAAAATCCTGGAATTTTTTTTAAACTTGGAAAAGGAATAGCTTGAATTTCCAAGATGGTGGAATATGTTGAAAGTGGAATTGTATGAATAGTAGGGATGTCCGATAATGGCTTTTTGCCGATATAAGATATTACGATATTGTCCAACTCTTTAATTACCGATACCGATATATACAGTCGTGGAATTAACACATTATTATGCCTAATTTGGACAACCAGGTATGGTGAAGATAAGGTCCTTTATTTAAAAATTAATAAAATAAATAAATTAAAAACATTTTCTTGAATAAAAAAGAAAGTAAAACAATATAAAAACAGTTACATAGAAACTAGTAATTAATGAAAATGAGTAAAATTAACTGTTAAAGGTTAGTACTATTAGTGGACCAGCAGCACGCACAATCATGTCACAATCTGTATCCCTTGCAGACTGTATTGATATATATTGATATATAATGTAGGAACCAGAATATTAATAACAGAAAGAAACAACCCTTTTGTGTGAATGAGTGTAAATGGGGGAGGGAGGTTTTTTGGGTTGGTGCACTAATTGTAAGTGTATCTTGTGTTTTTTATGTTGATTTAACAATTTTAAAAAAAGAATAATAATTTTTTTTTAAATACCGATTATAAAAAAAACGATACCGATAATTTCAGATATTACATTTTAAAGCATTTATCGGCCGATATCATCGGACATCTCTAATGAATAGGTTGACACATGTGGAAATGGTGAAAGTTAGAAAAATGGCCAATTCTTTAAATGGGAAAAATGACCCAGAAAATCGGGAATTCTGGGAAATCTGGGAATTTTTGGAATTTGTCAAGGGAAAGCCCGCGATTCCCGAATATGCTGAACAGTTTGAAGTCGGAATGTTTGAATCCGATGAAAAATGTGGAAGGTAGAGCGCGCCAAAATCTGAAGAAGAAGAGGAAGAAGATGAAGTTGAAGTTTAAAAAACATGTGTGTGAATGCTTTGGAGCATTCACACAATAAAAGGAAGTCTAAGTCTAAGTCTAAAAACTTGCCTTTCGAAAATATACTTTGCTCACCAAAACCGGATGTTATGATGAAGTATCCACTTCTGCTAACGGGCTATGTCTTTCCCCGCGCACACAAAGTATGTAACTCGCCCAAAGCTGACCAATAAGTCACATACGGGTCACATCGCGTTTAGACTGGTCACATTTGAAAAGATCAGATTCGATTTGGATTTGGGCTACCTCCTGATGTGGCCTGAATCTGATATGAAAAGCTCAGATTTGAACCACTTTGAATGGAGCCTAAAAGTGTTAGTAATTGCTATGAAATGGAAACGGTGTAGGATTCATTTTCAACATGTCGAAAAGAAAAACTGGAAATGATGATTTATCATGTTGTAACTATGCATGTTGTAATAAACTGAAATCATAAAGCATTTATAGCGAGTGAGGAGGACTGAAACAAGATGTACTGGAACCTTTACGATTAAATAACTGTGACCAGTTAATTGTTGCATCCCTCCGTTTGAGTGCTTTGTTCAAGTCCTACACTTAACTGGTCAGCGCCACACAAGCTATGTCCTTTGGCTGTGATTTCTGCAATGACCTCAAATTTGAGTCCAGAAAGAACAAGTAATGCTCTTTTAAAGCTCGCAGATTAAGGGAAAACATAAAAAGCCAAGCTGAATACGGGCATGCTCTGCATTGATTGACAGTAAACGGAATATGCGCACCCAGTGGCCTCGTCTTATCATGCCCTGTGCCACCAAGAGGAAACAAAGACGTTTTAATAACAAAAACAAAAAACAACAGACATCTGTTAGATGGCAGAACTCATTTTGCTCACCGACCTCGCAGACAGCAGCCATGACTTCTTTTTGTACCTCTTAATTTTAGAATTTAATGGGGAGCCAATCACCTGTCTCTTCTGATCACCACTTCCCCCCTCATCGCCATCCATGTTAATACCGTCCACAAGGACCCCATCAGCTTTAATCGCTCATTCTCCTTCCTTTCTGTAACATTCCCCACAAAATGTATCACACTACTCTATGAGAAGAAAATGGCTTTTATATCTATGTCTATCTATGAATTAACACATCTGAAGATTTACTTGACAGTACAGGTAAAGAGTGTTGACACGTCGTTCTTTACCACTCTTGTTTACAATTTTCATGATCAACGAAGGCTGACAACAAGGTTTTTATTTCCCAAAATTTAAGCAGCAAGGAAACAAGTGCAACTGTGACATTTCATTCAATTTCCAGATCATTTCCCCAGCTGTTTGTCTTACAATCTTCCCCAACTAGTCTAATGTGTGTGTACACACACCCCTTCCCCACGCCACGCCACGGCCACAACCACCTTTGAGGCCAGAGGCGGCTTGGCTGCACGAGTAATCCCACAATGAATGTGGGTCACTGAGTGGGGCTTTGCCTTCCTCACTAAGCAAGGGGACAGACAGCAGGGTCGTGACCCCAGTCTCACACACACACACACACACACACACACACACACACACACACACACACACACACACACACACACACACACACACACACACACACACACACACATGCTCCTGTTCACACGGTCAATGTAGCAAGACCCAAACGCAAGGATATGCAATATGGAAAAGACGCCACAGACGGATTAGAGGGCTGAATTAATTACATTTGTTCACTGTTTCTCATACATTCATATACAACAGGGGTGTCCAAAGTGTGGCCCGGGGGCCATTTGCGGCCCGCAGCTCGTTTTTATTTGGCCCGCGACACCGGCAAAATACAATTTGTGCTTAGGAAAAATGGAACCAGACCAAATTCCCCCAAAATGGGACCTGAAAACCAAAATTGCTGTTAACCTGTGCGTCTTTTACATGGTGTTTGATGAACATATGTACACATTTCTTGCAAGATATGGTAAGATTTAGAGTTTGCGAAAGCTAAATATTAATAATAATAATAAGTATTGATAAAGACTAATTATAAGATGAATAATTGATTGAACTAAAATGTTGTAGTTTTTTGTTACGTTTCGTTTTATGTAGTTGCAGAGACGGCAGGCAAGTGCAGAAAAGAATGGTAATGGTAAGATTTTGAGTGTACTAAGCCTTATAATGTAATAATCATACTAATATTGATAAATAATTAAATAATGAGAATAATTGATTCAACTACTTTGTATTAGTTTTTGTTACGTTAGGCACTCCGGGGTGCAGAGACGGCAGGCAAGTGCAGAAAATAAGTCTTCTTTACCAGAGAAAGGCAGATGCACAAATGGAAAAGAGACGTATGAAAGGCAAAAGGTACAACGTTGGGGTACAAAGCAAAATAATCCACTCCCCAAAAGCATCCTGATTGGCAACCAGGGACAGGTGACGGCGCCAGCGCTCAGCTGGCAAATGGAGGAAAAAAGGACGTGGAACAAAAAATAAGAGCGCTGGACAGGAAATCATGCAAAATAAAAAAAACTAATAACTGGCATGTAAGAGGTTTTCGGGTCTGGAATGTACAAAAAAGTACAAAGTGGCCCCTAGAGCCTTCAACTTTTCTGTATGCGGCCCTTGCTGGAAAAAGTTTGGACACCCCTGATATACAAACATCTAAAAATTGGCTCATAACACATCAGACATGTAATCATGAATTCATTATATTAAGAATGTAATGATATGAAAATTTCATATACACGGTTATTGTGACCAAAATGATCACGGTTATCATTATTATGGCCGTATTGTTGAATGTGTTCAAACACACTAAAATCTTTAGCTGTTTTAAATAACTAAACTAAATAGACTGGACTGGACTGGACTGGAGCCTGCAGTGCCTCAGACTGGAAGTCTCTGCAGAGAGCGGTGAGGACGGCGGAAAAGATCTTCAGGACTCCTCTTCCTCCTATCCAGGAGATCGCAAAAAGCCGCTGCCTGACCAGGGCTCAGAAAATCTGCAGAGACTCCTCCCACCCCCACCAAGGACTGTTTTCACTACTGGACTCTAGAAAGAGGTTCCGCAGCCTCCGAAGCAGAACCTCCAGGTTCTGTAACAGCTTCTTCCCTCAGGCCGTAAGACTCTTGAACGCATCATAATTATCCCCTCAATTCCCCCCCAAAATGGATTAACTCGCTGGAATATAAAGACAATATAACATACATCCATAAACCTGGATGCATATGCAAAAGTGCAATATATATATCTGTACAATAATCTATTTATTTATATCTGCACCTTATTGCTTTTTTTATCCTGCACTACAATGAGCTAATGCAACGAAATGTCGTTCTTATCTGTACTGTAAAGTTCAAATTTTAATGACAATAAAAAGGAAGTCTAAGTCTAGACCCACCGTTAGAAAACCCACTGTTTTGCATGTTTTGGGTTTCTTATGCTTCACTCATACGTGCTCTAGCGGGCGTTGTGGCGTCCTATTGTGTTCAGCGGTCCTTGAACGCACTGTAAATACACCTAGGGTCTCATATTCCTCTGAGTATATTTCGATCATTCCATTCTAAGAGAGCACAGCTTGTAGGTTCAATGTACACAAATGAATAGCTTAGTTGCCCAGACAGTAATGTGTTTATTTAAGTTTAGATTGGGGTATGTCGTTTCTTAATGGGGAAATACGTTAACGTCTCTCTTGCATTCAGGTTTGCATTCTAGCTGGGAAGCTCGCGCCAGTCCGTCTGTGGGTTTATCAAGGTGCGGCTATCAAGCACGGTTTTTCGACTATTTTCATTTAAAACGGCAATACTGACCGTCTAGGGTTTTTCCATGGTTTTCATTAAAACCGTTCATTGTTAAATCCCTCTGTGTGACGGTATCAAACGATAACTTGGAGTTTGATTGATTGATTGATTGATTGAGAAGCTTATTGACATCTTAAATTGAATCCATGTAATGCTTTAAAAAGGCAAATGGATGGCAAAGAAAGCCAAAAGGCTTGTTTTCATTGTGCTCCATTACATATCGATCACATTTGTTACATTCAATAATAAAAGATATATAACCTGCAACAAGTATACTAAAAAAATACGTACAAAAATGGAAAAAATATGTACATATACACAGTATACATGTCAGGTGATTTGAAAAACAATATACAGTATACAAAAAAATGGGGGTGGGGGGGGCGGGTGTATACACTATGTACATGACTAGAAGTACTCGTCAGTGCAATTGTTTTTCTGTAGTCATTATGTTGGCCAATCTGCGGAGTAAACTACATTTCCCATGACCCCTTCCGCAACGTGGGGCAACAAGGATTTGAGAGACAGACATATTCGGCAATCAAAATTGTTGAGCCTCGCAACTTTTGCCTCCTGGCCAATCAAAAGTGTCTAAGGAAACAGCAAGTGCAAGAGCATGATGTATACAAAAGCTCTGAGTCTGTCTGCATGCATAGAGCAACATTTTTATTTTTTTTAAAGTAAATTATTGCATATTGTGTGTGATTGACAGTCTAAAAGTAACATGTCCATCTGATGACTTTGTTCTCTGAACAGAACCCCATTCCATAGACCAGTTTATAGACAAACCGAGTACACTTTGAGGGCTATGAGTAGGGCTGGACCATTATGGAGAAAAAAATAATCAAGACTTTTTTTGATTGATATTAAAATCACGATAAAACAATTATTAATTTACCGGTATTTGAAAACATGAAGATTTATTGTACCACCAAAAGTCAATGGTCAAATAATAATAACAATAGCAACAAAAAAACAATAGCAATATGAAAAAACAATACAATTCAGTTTTTCAGTTCCAATGTTTTTGAATTTTGTTTTGTTTACCTTTTACACTTATTTTGCCACCATAGTGTGCGCTTTTTGTGTCATAAATACAATTTAATAAAATGTTTGTTGATTAAATGCAAAAATCCTCACTTTTATCGGTGCAATACATTTTTGGACAGTGTTTTTTAATTATTTTTATATTTTTATTTTTTCATAAAGAAATACAATCATGTGTGCTTACGGACTGTATCCCTGCAGACTGTATTGATCTATATTGATATATAATCTATATGTTGTGTTTTTTATGTTGATTTAATTAAAAAAAAAAAAAAAAATCTTTATTTTTATTTTTATTTTATTTTTTATTTCTTGTGCGGCCCGGTACCAATCGGTCCGCGGACCGGTACCGGGGCGCAGCCCGGTGGTTGGGGACCACTGGTCTACATAACATGTAAAGGTTGTTCAAAATTGGTCAAAATGTTACATAGATTATGTTTTACAGGCCATCTTTAACTCGCTTTCTGACAGTCGCTTCAGGATGCAGCGTTTTGTGGGCAGTCTTATTTACGTTGCTCACCTTCGGCAGCATCTTCTCCCCGTCATCTTTGTTGTAGCGGTGTAGCGTGCAAGGACGGGAAGTACAAGAAGTGTCAAAAGATGGAGCTAACTGTTTTAATGACATTCATGTCAGGTTTGTCCCTGACAGTTTGGTTATGTTTTAGTTTTTCCTCTGTGTTTGTCTTTGTTTCCTGTCAGCGCTCTTATTTTGGTTGTTTCCTGCACCAAGCCTGCCTTCTCTGCATCTTGGGGTTTGTCACCAACACTCTGTGACAGAATACTCCAGCCTAACACGAACCCCACTGGCCCACCCGAGTGCATGGCGAAGCAGGAAACAACCAAAATAAGAGCGCTGACAGGAAAAAGACAAACACAGAGGAAAAACTAAAACATAACCAAACTGTCAGGGACAAACCTGACAATTCAGACTTTACTTAAATCAACAACGGAGCAGCATCTTCTCATCCGTGGCTCAATAATGCAACATCAACGCCAGAAATGTGTCCCGTGAAAAAACGTCCAGCCGGAACCCTCTAATAACTAAAGTTCCGTGAGTGAATTATGTAAACTCATTACAGTTTTTAGCACTTTGATAGCTAGTCTACTGACAGATAGAAGTAAAAACTTTACACTACTTTATATTACAAATGGCAACAGCGGAAGATGAATGCCACATAAGAAGGTAGAGAAAAAGAAGAAGCTTATGACTACGGTGACGCCATGGACTACAATGGCAGACGCGCACACATTTTCAGGACTTATGCAGATCCCAAATACACATCAGCAGGTACCAGAAGGTAAGAAAAGTTGGTTTTGCATAATATTGCGAGAGAAAAAAAACGCCAGGTAATATGTCTGCTAACAGGTGCCATTTTGCAGTGCTTATACACACACCATAATAATACTCGTATGTTTAATGCTCCGACAATCCATCATGCGTGCGGCTCCATAGCTTACAGAAGTCGTACTAAAAAAATGTTGACAGATTTCTGAGCGCCGTGTGTAAAGTTCTCTATTCTCAATGGAACATTTAAAGTATTTGGTGTTGTTTACTGCCATCATATTGCAGTATACACATATCTCTTATGTATGACTACCATCTAATGGTCACACTTATTATTACACTATGTACCAAATAAAATTGCTTTGAGGTCAGTAAGCACAACCAGAATTATGCTGTACATTAGGCACACTGGGTTATAAGGGGCACTGTTGATTTTTGAGAAAACGAAAGGATTTTAAGTGCGCCTTATAGTCAGAAAAATATGTTAATCTTTTTTTCCGATTTTATTATATTATTCAAAATTGAGAATAAAATGTCATTACTTGTCCGGGCATAGCTATGAGACAGATAAGCAGTCATATAAGATAAATCAGCATGCAGTTTTTAGTAGCTTTCAGCTAAACACACACACATACACTCACATATCAAAGAGTCCTAATTAGGCTGCATGCACCACGTTCAAACTAATTATACTGCGCATCATTAACATTCTTCATCACGAGGTGATGCGTTATCTAAGAGAGACCAGGCGATCATGAAATATTCATGATTTATTAATCTGACAAGAAGAAAAACAAACATGGGAGCCCAAGCTGAGTGACACCATCTCCTGCCAAGCAGAAAGGTAGCGACATGGTTGTGTCTGCTCCTCGCTCGTCACTCCACGTATCCAAGCAGGAGTCCGCTATCGGGCTACACTGCGGCGCTGACATTCAGGTGGCGGCGGTGTTCCCACTCAAAGCCATGTTTTGGTGAGATAAGCCAGAGAGAAAGTGTTGATTTTTCGTTCCTTTGCTTGGCCCACATCTCCCGCCTCAAACTCCTTTGCTGTTGTGTAGACAAAAATGTCAAAGCCTGCCTCTTCCTTTGGAAACGGCATGAACGGAAATCTGGCAGGACGCCATCGCCAGTCCAATCAAGTGTGTTTCCACATTATTTTGACCAAGATTGGGGAAAGGGAGGAAAAAAAGCGCCAAAGCAATAGTGAGGGAATGAGAGAACAGAGAAAAGTGCATGTCACGCACGCTTCGGAGAGGATATCCCCCCAAGTGGGAACATTTTTGCTGATGAAACGGCTCTAATAATAAAAAAACAAGCAGCACTTGTTTTTTTTTTGTGCCTGTCACCTAAACGCCACATGTGATGCCAAATTACCAATCAAATCTCACTCGCTCTTCGTCTGCAATGTTACAAGTATCCCCTCTTGACATTTCCATTAACGAAAATGTCTTCAAGTACTTTTTTTTCCACGTCCGCCGTGTGACCTTGATGTGTGGTGTGTAAGATAAGCACGACAAATTAGAGCTTGAAATGCAAGAAAACGGTAGATAACCATTTCTTCAGCAAGGAAAGAAAGAGAGTATTTCTAGCCAGGCAATGCAGTGTTTCCTACGGGACTGCCATGCATCGGTTGCGGTGGTGGGTGGCGGGGGAATGGCCTAATTAGAGAGGGGTACCGAATTCAGTACTTTTATATCAGTGGTTCTTAACCTTGTTGGAGGTACCGAACCCCACCAGTTTCATATGCGCATTCACCGAACCGTAATCATAAAATGATGTTATTATATTAAAGAAATACAAATAAAGATATATTTTACAAACGGAAAGTTACAGGAATGGACACATGATTCCATGTTTACATCTCATTGTGCAACATGTGAATGTTTTAGTGGGAACTAAATGAGATATCTGAAAGGGGTACACATTATTTCCAAAGCAGGACCACCCACCCAGACATATAATACTAGTACACAGCTCATGAAAAACAATATGTTGTAGTCATTGTAAGTGGGCCAAAACACTTATATTAGAAAATAATCTCATGGAAATGACCGCTGTCATTTGATTATAATAATAAAACATTGAATTTGTTATTTAGTCAGGTTTGGGACAGGTGTGCTGCAGGTGTGACCACAGTTCATGTGCACATCTGACATCGCTCACATGTGCTCCACTGAATGCTCAAGGAGTTTTTGCTTTTGCTCACACATATGGAAAATTAGAGGGATCATTGTTTGGGGGTATCCACAATACGCCGACAGGGAGAAGTTTTTGTTTGCACAATGAGTCAGGCGTGTCTTGACCTCCGCGAGGGAGGCTCTGCCGAACCCCTGAGGCCGACTCACCGAACCCTTAGGGTTCGATCGAACCCAGGTTAAGAACCACTGTTTTATAGGAACCGACTGAATTCCGTCTGTACTACTAGGTAGGGTATAGGACCACGATACTAATGAGTCATATTCGGTTCTATACACCCCCGCGCACCCCCGTCGTCGTCACGTCGTATCGCTGGTTTACAAGCAGAGGAGCATTTTCGGCAGCGCACAATCACAGAGTACTTACAAGCAAACACAGTGTGTAGACAGAAAAGGGAGAATGGACGCATTTTGGTTTAAAAACTAACGATAAAGGTGAAGCTATAACACTGAAACACCCTCAGGAAGAGGTGCTTTAAAACATGGCTAGCTAGCTAGCGGCTAACGTCCAGTCTGCAGTGTTTCAGCTACTTCTAAATCACTAATCTTCGCCTCCATGGCGACAAATAAAGTACGTTTCTTACAAGTATCGTCCCTGCAGGACGAGGAATAGCTGAACATGCTTCACTACACACCGTAGCTCGCCGGTGTCACAATGTAAACAAATGCCATGGGTGGATCTACACCTAACATCCACTGTAATTATACCAAGTACAGGAGCGTATCTAGTCGATAGTACTATGATTACATTGATATTTTTCTGCATCACAAAATATTTTTTCGTTTTTTAAAAATGTATATTATGTTTATAAACTCAGGAAATATGTCCCTGGATACACGAGGACTTAAATTATGACCATTGTGTGATCCTGTAACTACTTGGTATCGGATCGAAAGCATCCAAACAGCAGGAGAATAAGTGTTTACTACATTTTAACAGAAGTGTAGATAGAACATATTAAAAGAGAAACGGTAAATGAACAAGTAGATTAATAACTAATTTTCTACCACTTGTCCTTAATAATTTTGAGAAAATAATAGAATGAGAAATGTCTACGTCAGCAGCTAAATTAGGAGCCTTTGTTTGTTTACTTACTAATAAAAGACAAGTTGTCTCGTATGTTCACTATTTTATTTAAGGACAAAATTGCAATAATAAACATATGTTTAATGTACAGTAAGATTTTTTGTTAAAATAATGCCAATAATGTCATTTTTTGTGGCCCCCTTTATTTAGAATTGTATCGAAAAGTATCGAAATAATTATATTTTGGTACCGGTACCAAAATATTGGTAGCCGGACAACCCTACTACCAGGTAACGATTCAAATCAAACGGTGCGATATTTCGATACCTTTGTTGCTCTTGACGTCACACTTGGAGAGGAAAAAAAGCACTCGATCAGCACTCGGAGCGGACTCGGCCAAACTACCACTCGGTCATGTTGCAATTGTTCATGCCAACAAAGCACCCCCGACAGAAAGTAAGGCTGCACTTTACTAAAATGTGCTAGCGTGATGCTAATTTATAGGACTGTGAATCTTTGGGCATCACATGATTCGATTCTTGGGGATAACGATTCAGTTCAGAATCGATTCCAAATCTATTTTTGATTTTCTTTAATTGATTAAGAATCGTTACAAATATGAATCGCGATTAATCTGAAAACCGTTTTTTTTACACCTCTACTAATTTACATTGGCTTTACCTTATACATGCTCCTGATTAGCATTAGCAATTTTACATTGCGATTTAAACACCTTCAAATTTGGTAATGAAAACTACAACTAAGATATACGTTACAAACAGCTGATGTGTAATAAGTAGGGGTGTAAAGGTACATGTATTTGTATCGAACCGTTTCGGTACGGGGGTTCCGGTTCGGTTCGGAGGCGTACCGAACGAGTTTCCACACGAACATATAGGGTAGCCGCCTAAGCTAAAGTCTTAACAAGCTGCTCTGCTTTCTGCCTCTGTCTCCTACACAGCTCGTGGGGGCCCGGTTGCCGGTGGGGCGGGGGCGGTCTTCCCGTCCGGTTGCGGGGGGTCTACGGGCCTCTCGGGCGGGGCGTCCCGCCTTTCTGTCCGTGTGGGGTGTGGTCTCTCGCTGGCTTGGGGTCTGGCTGCCCCCTGCTTTTCTCGTGCCTTGTCCTCTGCCGGGTGCGTCTGTCTGCGGCCTGCTGCTGGCCCTTGTGGGCGGCGCGGTGGGCCAGGCTCTGGGGTTCCTGTCGCTGTCCGGCTCGGCTGCGTGGGGGCGGTCGCCCCTGGTTCCCTGGGCACCACACCTACTGTTTGTGGGATGGGCTCTCGGGGAGGCTGGGGCCGTACTATGGCTCCCGCAAACACTGGGAGTCAAATGTATTGTACATGCAAATTCACATATACTCACACACATACATACAGACATACATAGGTACCTACGCTCCCACATACATATACAAATAAATACAGTACATATTTACACACTCAAAGTTCGTACATCCACACGCACATTCATTATACAAACATACTGTATACACATACTGTACATATACATTCACTGTAAAAACATACATATACACATACTGTACATATACACTTACTGTACAAACACACATACACATACTACACATTTACATTCACTGTACAAACACACACAGACATATACTGTACATATACATTCACTGTACAAACACACATATACACATACTGTACATATACATTCACTGTTCAAACACACATACTGTATACACATACTGTACATATACATTCGCTGTACACACATATACACATACTGTACATATACATTCACTGTACAAGCACACATATACACATACTGTACATATACATTCACTGTACAAGCACACATATACACATACTGTACATTTACAAGTACATATGCACACATACACTCATGCACATAATCACGTTTCATCAAACATATATTAACGTTGTTGCCCTAGGGTAAACTGGGTATAACACATGGCACACTGACAAAGCTTAACCTATTGTTACTATAACAATCTACAAGGTTAATGTAGGTTGCTTCTCTTTCTTCCCCTCCATTTTTCTGCATTCTTTCGTATCTCAAGTTATCATTACGTATATGTATTGTTGCATTTGAACAATTGTATTGTTGATAATAAAGGTAAAGTATTGGTATTGTTTATTATCAATAGCACTATTTCTATTGGTATTCATATTGCTCCATTTTTAGTGTAATAATGCTCATTGTAATTTCTGTATTTTTTTAACATTTTCGCTAACTGCTTATTTGCTATTACTTTTACCATCATATTTGTACATGTCGTATTTGCTGATGTTGCTCTGTTGTTGTTGTTGTTGTTGTGTTTGCTGTTGTTGTTTTTGTCTCTCTGTCTAATCCCCCTCTTGTCCCCAGAATTCCCCCCTCTGTCTTCCTTTTTCTCTCTTTCTATCCCCTCCTGCTCCGGCCCGGCTGCACCAAATGATAATATAAATACATTTAATAAAGTCAAAATACAAGTAAGGCAACAAGAGAAGTATCCTACACTTCTCTTTTGTAAAGTAAATCTGAACAGCCGATATGGGCATCTATATCTGCTATATGATTTGCCCGAGAAGCTGGGCAGGACATTATAAAAAAAAATAAAGGATAAAGCCATTGTTTACAGATTTGGTAAATAAATAACCAAAAAATTTACATTTTGTTGTTTTCTTACTGTACCGAAAATGAACCGAACCGTGACCTCTAAACCGAGGTACGTACCGAACCGAAATTTTTGTGTACCGTTACACCCCTAGTAATAAGGTAATAAGTACAATACTGATAGTATAAACACTTTGTAGAGCACAACATAAGACTAGACTGGCACATTCAGTTTAATGTCAAAGCATACTTCCTTGCTACACTGTAAGCAAATACCAGGATTTCACAGCATTTAACAGTATTTTATACAGTAAAATATTGTAATAAATCACGATACCTTCATATTTCAAATTAACTGGTATTTCAGTGAAATACTGTAATCATACTTTCATACTACATCACAACAAATTACTGTAAATACACAAATTTGTCTCTTAAGCGGTTCCGTAGACTACTACTACGTGGCACTATGTTGTTAAAATGAGAAAGTTGTTAACTATAAAATGACTTAGTGTGATGTTACAGCATATAGTTGTAACTTTATTGTAATTGACTGTAAAATCAAAGCTCTGCAGTCACAGTAAATAGCTGTAAAGATATTTCACAATATTTTTTCATAGATGTTAATGTGAGAGTAATGCATTTATTATCCAGTAATTTGCTGTTAATTTACAATTAACATTTTTACAGTGTAGACAACACACCGTAGCCTATACGCTACTGCCATCTAACATCTTACAATTGCAACTGTATACAAAGTATACTATATGATAACAAATTGGACTATAATAAGACAACAATAGAAAACAACTCTATAGCACCGTTATCATAATCAGCTTATTTTTTAAATGTAACTGGCAGACTAAGAACGTATACGGTATGTTAAGAAACGGAGTTATGATACATAGAGCCAGTTGCTGTACTACAGGGGTGTCCAAAGTGCGGCCCAGGGGCCATTTGTGGCCCGCAGCTAATTGTTTACCTACCCGCCACACATTCTGCAAAAATTGCAAAATTGATAATATTGCAAAAATTTAAAAAAACATTTGAAAAAAGTGGAATGAGGTGAAATCTAACAAGAAAAAGTTGCAATGTTAACACAAAGCTGCCATGCAGGCTGTTTTTTTTCTTTTGTCTTTGTTTTTTTGGGTTTTTTTTTGCCATTGCTAAAAAAAAAAAAAGACTAAAAATCTATGTTATAATGAATTATTACTTAAAAAATATCACTTTAAAATGTTTTATTTGGAAAAAATATTGCATATATTGTGTGGTTGCCATAAAAAAACATCAAAGTTTTCTTTGACAAAAGAGCATAATACAAACAAAATAATAGTTCAAACGTAAAATCGACAGATATATCTGAAGTTGATCTCGTAATTTAAGTGTTAAAAGTTAAAAAAAACTAATAAAAATGTATCACTTTATGAGTGGGGGACCTTTTGGATCCCAAATATATTTAGTAGGATTTTATTTAACATTTCACTGTGATTACTCTAAAATATTAAAGAATTAAAATCAATGGTGTCCTGCATTGTTGATCTTTTAGGGCTCTAATTACTAAATACTGCATATTTCAGTTTTACTATAAAAAACAAAGTTGTCTTTGACAGAAAAGGCATAAAACCTTTTTTTTTTTTTTAAACTTTATATCAACCTGAAGTTGATATAGAGATTTACTGTAAGCGTTAAATAAAAAATAAAAAATGTGACTTATTTTTTACATTTTAATGACTGAGACCCTTTATGGTCCCCAGGAGCCCTAAATGTTAAAAAAAAAAAAAAAAATCCATATATTTTGTTAAGGTTTGAAAATTAAACATATCAAAATGGCCCCCGCATGCTTAAATTTTTCCGTGTACGGTCCTCAGTGGAAAAAGTTTGGACACCCCTGCTGTACTAGGCTGTGACATAAAGCCACATCCACAGTCCCATTACGATGTGTTTATAAGCCAGGATTTGTGCTGGCCCGCATGTGCTGTTTTGCAGCATGACTCCAAATAATTACTTGCAATTGGAATGGTAAAGAGACCAACATCAGTGTAAAAGTATGTCTATTACCACGCTGCCTCGGATCTTTACAGTTCCTAAATCTTAAGTAGTAGCCCAGGACACTGTAAGAGTTTAGGTTGTGTCATATAAAGACACTCTTACTACCTCCATAGCCATTTAATGAGCAAAACTTTAAAAATCTTTACATTTTAGTGCAGAGTCAAGGCAACGCATCGGTGGAGCATTCCCAAAACAGCTGTAGCCAGGGGACTGGTAATTAATATACAGTAATATGCATTTTTACAAAGTAAGCACACATGTCTTTGTGTGAAGAATAATGAACACATGTAGGCACATAATTACTACCGAACCCTCTAGACATTATAAAGGGAAAGGGTTGAATTTAATCACCGTTTGTGGAGGCCGATAATCATTTTAATACTACACTGACGCTGCCGGTGCAAGTTATAACAGACATGTTGCACAGTCCAGAACTTGGAAGCAGTTAAACTGATAAAATGTTTCAAATTCCTTTCCTGAGTTAGGGTTGATTTCCTGCACAGTCGCACATAAAATCCCTTAGTGGTGAGCCACTCTTTGTTAATGAACAATTTTCTCACCGTCTGTATTCATTTACAACACACCTGTTCAATTGGTAGATTGTGCATCACTGATAGCAGATTCTATTATGGAAGGGTGTAAGAGGTTATTTATGACCCGGCCTTAATCTAACTCAGAAGTGCGGCAATATTACAATATTGGCATGCTTATTGGAAACATCTGCGGACTATAGATAATTTGGCATTGGTAGGCCTCTTGCAATGGCGCTTGACTATGGAAATAGACCAAAAGGGACTCCAGCTGAAAGCAAACAATCATTGTGAGACGAAGTCAGTTCAGATATTTAGACTAGTCTCTCGTCTGCCCTCCTGCTGGATTCCTTAGGAAAGCGGCATTCCATTGGAAGGCAAAAGGGTCAGAGGTCAGGGGGGCACAGTTGCTCTATGTCCAAGACTGTGTTGTTTGGCTGAATGCAAAAGGATTACAAACCATCAAATCTATAGCATGTGCCCAGGGTGTGTGTTTCACCCCCCAGTCTTTGTGTCGGCAATACAGATCAAGACCCAGTCCTACATATAGGCACATATAGTCTAGCTCTCTCGTCAAAAACTAACAGCTGTTTTGACACGTGTGTGCATTCCTGAGTCTGCAACTCAAGCAACTCTGCGTGGTATGGCCTCCCCACCCTAAGCCTGTTGGATGCATGGAAATCAATTAACTAAAAGGGCTGTGTCAGGGGTTCTGCACAGGATTGTGCAAGTTTACGTTAGTTTAAAACACGGCACTTGATTGAATCCAAACAAGACAGTATATCTTTGGAGTATATTGACTGTCATTGTTGACAATCACTTCCTGAAACAAGCGTGACAATCACTGAGCTGTGGCGAAAGCCGCCAAACCGCATAGTACAAACTTCAAAAACAAAAATTACCGTATTTTCCAGACTATAAGGCGCACTTAAAATACTTTATCTCAAAATTCGACAGTGTATTTGGTACATGGTGTAATGATAAGTGTGACCAGTAGATGGCAGTCAAACATAAGAGATACATGTAGACTGCACTATGATGGCAATATGACTCAATTAAACAACACCAACATTTTATATGTCCCATTGAAAATATAGAACACTACACACAGCGCTCAAAAATCTACCCAAATGTTTTAGTACGACTTCCGTAAGTTATGAAGCCGCACCGCTTGATGTGCTTCAACATATGAGTATTATTGTGGTGTGTGTATAAGGTAAGACATGTTATCTGGCGTTTTGTTTCGCAATATTAATGCAAAAGCAACTTTTCTTACCTTCTGATACCTGCTGATCTGTATTTAGGATCTGCATAAATCCTGAAAAACTTTGACGGCGTAGTCGATAAGCTTCTTCTTTTTCTCTATATTCTTGTTATGTGACATTCATTATCTGCTGTTGCCATTTCTAATATAAAGTAGTGTAAAGTTCTTACTTATATCTGTCAGTAAACTCGCCATGAAAGCACTAAAACATACCGGTGTAGTGAGTTCACATAATTCACCCAAGGAACCTTAGTTATTAGAGAGTTCCGGTCGGACGTTTTTTTGGCGTTGTTGCACTAGTGAGCCACGGACGAGAAGATGCTGCTCCGTTATTGATTTAAGTAAAGTCTGAATGTCATTAAAACAGTTAGCTCCATCTTTTGACACTTCTTCCACTCCCGTCCTTGCACGCTACACCGCTACAACAAAGATGACGGGGAGAAGACGCTGTCGAAGGTGAGCCACGTAAATAAGACCGCCCATAAAACGGCGCATCCTGAAGATGATCTGTAAAACATAATCTATGCAACACTTTCACCAAAGAACCACCATTACATGTTATGTAGACCACAAGGTAGTGTTTTAAATTTAGAAAAAAATCATAACATGACCCCTTTAATGCGCTTTGTAATCCGAATAGACCTGAATAGACCCGCTCATCGGCAGTGCGCCTTTTAATCCTGTGCGCCCTACGGTCCGAAATATACGGTAAATATTGTGCATCCCTAGTAGGGACACAATAAACACCCACCTTTTCTGACATTTAGAGCGGCAGTGGTTTGATAGAGGTCTGTACTCCGTCGTAACCCTGATTTACTTGAACATCTCTGTGATCTGAACACGTATATGCTGCCGCCACAGGTTTCACGTCGCTGTTGTCACTTCGTGTTTAGTGGTGACAAGACACGTCTTTATGACGGCTGTAACAAAACATCTCTGATGCTGTTCTGTTATTGACTTAAGTAAAGTCTGAATGTCATAAAAACAGTTAGCTCCATCTTTTGACACTTCTTCCACACCCGTCCTTGCACGCTACACCGCTACAACAAAGATGACGGAGAAAAGACGCTTCCAAAGGTGAGCCACGTAAATAAGACAGCCCACAAAACGGTGCATCCTGAAGCGACTGTCAGAAAGCGGCTTGAAGATGATCTGTAAAACATCATCTATGCAACATTTTGACCAAAGAACCACCATTACATGCTATGTAGACCACAAGGAAGTGTTTTCCATTTAGAAAAAAATAATAATATGACTCCTTTATTGCGCCCTATAATCCGGTGTGCCTTATATATGAAAAAAGATCAAAAATAGACCATTCATCGACAGTGCGCCTTACGATCCGGTGCACCATATGGTAGGGAAATTCCGGTAATTCATTTAGCTTTGAGTCCAAACAGCAGTGGAACTGAACAAGCAGGGGCACTTTTGTGGTTAAATAAATTAACCACAAAATGTAATAATTTACTTAGAGCGAGTAGGCAGTGCAATACAACTTTCTGATTGGATGGTCCTGAAACTTGGGAAGCTTATTAAGAACATGCAGAAATGTGTGGAACGCCAAATAATTCATGAAATCTTTTGCAAGTGACAAGAAGGTCGGGGCTTATGAAGGGCGATGGATGTAAGGTAGTTCAAGAGGGAAAGAATGACAAATGGACCAACAAGTGCTCGCTTGTGAAGTTTGGTTAGGAGCGCTTGCTAATGCATGACAAATTGGACTGCAAAGAATAGAAGGTTTTAGAGTTCACATCAAGTTCAAGGAGTTACTAACAGCCTTTTTCTACATTGCGGTACAGTTTTCGCCACATTAGCAGTTTTGTGATTTATATTCACAAAATGTGTAACTGGGTTAGCTCGGTAAACAAAACTGCCATGACTGTTTTGTCAACCCAACCCTAAATGCATCACGACTACTCTCCCACCAGATGGTTGCTACAAAAGGGTTACAATTCCAATTGGTTAATTTGGCACCCTTTACGACAACAACATCAAAACTATCCTGTTTCGTGGAAACATGCGTGAACTCTTTCTAAGCCTGACATGTTTGGACATGATTTTTTTCTGCTGAGCAGAAGCTTTATGTGATTTGGCAATACTATAAGTGCCTTAAGGTAATGGACGCATCATTACGCCAGTTGGTGTGTTTACACAAAACTAAACAGCCCATGGAGTGTTTGGTACCTTGACGGCGCTCAGCAAAGAAGGAATGACGTGTCTCATAACCACAATGGTGCCCACGTCCTTGTGCAACGCTCTACCACCATGTCAACTATCCCTTTCATGTGGGCACCAATTCAACTTTCAGCACTAGGCGACATGATTCGGGTCTGACATTTTTTTTAAAAGAGTGGTTTGATTTTAAGTACAAATGTGCAACTCAAGGACCCTCAATCTTTGCCTGAATGGAAATATACACTACCGTTCAAAAGTTTGGGGTCACCCAAACAATTTTGATGAATAGCCTTCATTTCTAAGAACAAGAATAGACTGTCGAGTTTCAGATGAAAGTTCTCTTTTTCTGGCCATTTTGAGCGTTTAATTGACCCCACAAATGTGATGCTCCAGAAACTCAATCTGCTCAAAGGAAGGTCAGTTTTGTAGCTTCTGTAACGAGCTAAACTGTTTTCAGATGTGTGAACATGATTGCACAAGGGTTTTCTAATCATCAATTAGCCTTCTGAGCCAATGAGCAAACACATTGTACCATTAGAACACTGGAGTGATAGTTTCTGGAAATGGGCCTCTATACACCTATGTAGATATTGCACCAAGAACCAGACATTTGCAGCTAGAATAGTCATTTGCCACATTAGCAATGTATAGAGTGTATTTCTTTAAATATAAGACTAGTTTAAAGTTATCTTCATTGAAAAGTACAGTGCTTTTCCTTCAAAAATAAGGACATTTCAATGTGACCCCAAACTTGTGAACGGTAGTGTATGTGTGCTCCTTTTTCCATACTTTCTCATGTCGCCCCTTAACCTTGACGACACGTGTGTGTGTACAGGTGCACACCCACAAGGCACAACGTCGACAAGTACTGTTATCACATGTCTGAGTTTATCCAGGCTTTAAAGGGCGGAGGAACTGCTGGTTGATAAATGCGGATCAAACAGAGATCTTGCATACAAGGGGAGCTTGACAGCGCACCTTGTCTTGTGAAAAGAATGGCGAAAAACTTGTCTATGTCCTACTGAGGCCCAGCGTCCTGTCCAATCGAACATTTGGGCTGTTTTTCCTGAAATGTGCAACTCTGAAAGAAGACCAAAACCAAAGGTACACTGCAGAGGACGCCGGTTCTTAGGAGGACAACATTAAAACACACCAAAACAGCATCCGAAACACAGCAGCTGATCCTGTAGGGCAGGGGTGTCAAACTCATTATAGCTCAGGGGCCGCATGGAGGAAAATCTGTGCGCACGCGGGCCGGACTATTAAAATCATTGAGCAATATTTTCCCGCATCTACTTTGTTTTAGCAATCAAGACTATTTCAGTTGTTTTTATCCTTCTTTGTGGGGACATGGTTGATTGTCATGTCATGTTCGGATGTACATTGTGGACGCCGTCTTTGCTCCACAGTAAGTCTTTGCTGTCGTCCAGCATTCTGTTTTTGTTTACTTTGTAGCCAGGTCAGTTTTAGTTTCGTTCTGCATAGCCATCCCTAAGCTTCAATGCCTTTTCTTAGGGGCACTCACCTTTTGTTCATTTTTGGTTTAAACATTAGACACCTTTTTAACTGCATGCTGTCTCCCGCTGTTTCCGACATCTACAAAGCAATTAGCTACCTGTTGCCACCTACTGATATGGAAGAGTATTACACAGTTACTCTGCCAAGCTCTAGACAGCAACGGCAGTCAACAACAACACATCATTTGCAGACTATAATTACTGGTTTGCAAAAAATATTTTTAACCCAAATAGGTGAAATTAGATCATCTCCCACAGCACACCAGACTGTATCTAACGGCACAGTGGTTGAAAAACTGCCATAGATAATGAATTCTCAGGCCGTATCTGGCCCGCGGGCCTTGACTTTGACTAGAGCTCTAGGGAATCATGATTATCACTGAGACAAACATTAAGACCTTTCAAAATTACAGGTAATCAACTTACCCTGGGGGCTGACTAGAAAAGATGACACCTTCAGACATAATCCAAGTAGTAATTGAAGCATTATGACTGATGTATTTGCACTAAACACCTCCATGGCTGAGCCCGACATGTTAACACGCACACAAAGCAGACACTTAAAGGATGCTCATTTTGAGCTTGTAGAAGACAAAAACAGAGGGATGTGCAAGGAGCCTATTTACTTGGCAGTTGCTATTTCCTGCATGACCATTTAAACTTAAATTTGGGTTGTCACAATCTCATAATCAATCAGAACACCTCACACAAATGAACACTACTCTAGTTCCGCCTCTATTGCAGGATTATTCAACTAAATTGTTCTAGGGGCCACATTTCCATAAAGCTAAAGACTAAGAGGTCGGACCTCTCCCTTCACTATTATTCCTCTGCCATGGACATTTGGTCTATTTCTATTATCAGTTACACATTTCGGAAGAATTATGCAAAACGCATATGTTGTGAATTCTGGCCTTTAGGGCAGTGGTCCCCAACCTTTTTTTGTACCACGGACCGGTTTAATGTAGGCATTACTTTCAAGGACCGGCTTTCCACTTGTGCCAGATAACTACAGCAAGAATAAGTGCATGAAAAATACAACTCAATATAAAAGCTGAATTAGTGAGAGCCCTGGGTGTGTTTCTTTGCAATGAAATGCAGATGGAGATCAGTCTTTGGCTACAATCTGTCACTTTTCTATCTGATATGTTCATTAATGTGCATTGTATCATGTCACAAAGTTATAACAAATATTACAAATGGCAACTTCCTATGAAGAGTTTTATTGTACATCCGTAAACAAGCTCATTGGTGTGTCTAGTGCACAAGTGCCAAACTCAAGGCCCGCGGGCCAGGTCTGGCCCTCCACGTCATTTTATATGGCCCGCAAAAACCTGGAAATAATACTTTATTTTCTTACTAAAAGGTATTAGGTTTTTTTTTCTAGTTTGACAGAGAAAAAATGTGTGTCCAATATTGCAACAAATATTATATTATCTAACTTTGTTGGCCAAAATCCAAATAAATACTTAAATATCTGCTTAACTTATGATTTCGAAGCAAGTTATCCATCAAAAAATGATCAATAGATTTTACTGTAAAATGTAGGTAATTTTATTTTTTACAGCAGTTGAAACAAAACGACCAATGTTTGTTTTTTTACAGTAAAATTCTGTCGACTGAGCTGTCAGTTTTTTGTTTTTATTACTGTAAAATCCACGGTTGATAATTTTATGGTACCACATTTTATTATGGTTAAAAAACTTGCAGCTGAGTTGCCAAAATAAAATTAAACAGCGGTACTGTATTTCTATTTACAGTAATATGTTGTAAACAATGATAATAATAAAAGAAAAACACCATACCATTTATTACAGTAAAAGTCTGGCAACAAAGCTGCCAGTTTTTTTTCTGTAAAAACAGTGGTAAAATCCGCAGATTTTGTTTAGTCTCTGCGTACGTTTTTTTTTAAATATTTAAATTTATAGGCAAATTCATTTATTATTTACTGTTACAAGCCCTCAATGAAAACAAGTTTGACACCCCTGGTCTAGCGGGACAGGCCAAAGTTAAGTCGGAGAAAATGCAGTCCTTTATAAATTTAATGTTTCTCACCGGCCCGGTAGCAAATGCGTCACGGACTGGTACCGGTCCCCGGACCGGTGGTTGGGGACCACAGCTTTAGGGGGTTAAAATGCCAATGCAAGGACCTTCAAATGTGTTTTGGTCCGAGGAGCGCTGGTGTTTGTCTGAACCGGCATGGTGTCAGTTAAATTGCTCTATTGGTTCTGGTTGACAGCTCCAAAAAGGTGCATCCAAACTCACCTGTCGTATTCCGCGTTGTCCTTATCACAGCGCGCGTCCTTGTGCTTCTGCCAGTCTTTGCCATGCTTGCAGGTGGTGAGCAGCACCACGTCTTCCGCGTTGTGGACGTGATATAAGGCATTCCTGGTGTCCGAACCGATACCGGTGAGATAGCGCTTCCCCTTGAAAACGAGCATGTACTTTCGAAACGGCGGGATGGTGTTGTATTTAAGGTAGCCCCTTTCTCCGCCGGTCCTCGGGTGCTCCTTGGAGAAAAGCGGGATGGAGACGTCGAAGTTGGGTCTGAAGTTCTCGGTCCCGATACTGGCCTTGGCCAGCATCGCCTGGCCAATGTCGAAGCCCAAGTCTTCCGTGTAGTCCGGCCAAGTCCCGGAATATAAGTTAAATATGAGATGGTTCCTGCCATCGTTCCACAGGGGCAAGTTCTGGATCTTGGTCTTCAGGTTGTGGACGTACTGTGGAGACAGCTGGTCCCTGTCAAGGGTATCCAAGCTCAGCACAAACAGACACGCCTGACTCGGGTCTGAGGTGTAAAACCTGGACCCTTCGATAGTGGCCAAAATGTTCTGATAACTCTCAGATATCTTCTCTCCCTTCTGCTGCGGGTAAACATAAACTTTGAATCCAGTCTTTTTACACAGAGAAAAGTCAAAACATGAGTCCATCCGGCACCGCTTGCCTTTGTAAACACTGGTGTTCACCACCCGCTTCTGCCTCACAGACGTGTGCAGGTTGGACTCATCGGTGTCGGTGTGGTCCCACGCCACGAAGGGGTGTAAAGGGTCCGAGAAGTGAGGCCAGGGGTGGTCGGGTCGGTACCCATGACGGCTGATATCATGCCGGTGCCTGCTCGCTGCGGGAAGCGGCACCGCTCCGAGGTAGAGGAGCACCAGACAAGCCCCGGCCGAGAGCAGGATCAGGTAGCGTTTTTTGGCCTGCATGTGTCCTGGGAACAGACGCGACTTTTTCGGGGAATAAGATCAGCAAAGTGGGCCGGAGTGAGGCTCTCAGCAACCCCGGTGACACGGCTCCATCCTCCGGATCCCCGGCCTCCCTTCTGCGTATTCGGTGCCCAAATGCAGAGATTGATCCGGCGCATGTGGGCGATTTTTTTTAAAAGTGTGGTCGGTGGACTTCCAGCATGTCCAAAGAGGCTGGGTGCACCTCAAAAAAAGACACCCGAACCCCGGTGGGTCACAATGTCTTCCACGCTCGCGGTTCCAATGGAAAAGTGTCCGTCTGGGAAGTCGCTCCCCTGCGGGCAAAAAAAAAAAAAAAAGAAGCCCGGCGGAGAGGTTAGATGTTTAACTCGGCGGAACACATCGGGAAAGAGTGTGAAAAGCCCCCCGCTCCGATACGAGCGTCTCGGCGTGATAGCTCCCCTTCCCCCGGATCACTCCATGGTCCCTCCGTTCAGCCGCACCGGCATAACCTGACGAATCCTCGCATTTCTCTCCCCGCCGACCGAGACGGGCTGAGACCGAAAAACAAAGCTCATTCGCCGCGCCAAGTTCTAAAATAATGCCCTCCGGAGAAAGAAAAAAAAAGATGGAATTCCTCAGTCCCACTGACCGATTTCCGAGTGCTCGGTTGTTCCGTTTGTGAGTCGCTAACATTCCGATCCCGACACGACGGCGACTGACGTGACGTCACATCGACGCTACCCAGCCCGCCGCTGATTGGTCAGTGTGACAGCGGATAGGGCGGGACTTGGGGGGAACGCAGCCAATCACGAGCCGAGTGCTCCGCATGTGCAAATCATCTAATTGTAAAGCCATTGGGGTTGTTTGGGAAGATGCCAGGGGCCATGACACCCTCTGCTCAGTTCACAAGTTGCAGGCGTCATGTTTGCATTCTTCCGAACTGAATCAAACCATTTTTGAAATATTCGCTTCCTGTTGATTTTATGTATTTATTTACAGACATACATAGTTTTGTATTTCATTACAGTTTATTTTGTAAATATCAGAGTCTGTTCTGCAAAAAGTTCATCCCTACGAGCACACAGGGACCCACAATTAAAATATACATCATCATCCATCCATTTTCCTCCAATTATCCGAGGTCGGGTCGCGGGGGCAGCAGCCTAAGCAGAGAAGCCCAGACTTCCCTCTCCCCAGCCACTTCGTCCAGCTCCTCCTCATATAATATACAAAATACAATACAATAAATTTAAAAATCTACCCACCAAATACCCATTTACAATTTAATTTATAAATTAAAAAAGGAATCTTTAAATCCACCAAATCAGTCTCAATATCCTATTATTCAAATTTGGTTAAAAGGTTGCATCTTCAAATAATATACAAAATACAATACAATAAATTAAAAAATCTTCCCACCAAATACCCATTTACAATTTCATTTATAAATAAAAAATCACTGCGGATGTTGTGGATCGGTGGAGGGAATACTTCGAAGACCTCCTCAATCCCACCAACACGTCTTCCTATGAGGAAGCCGTGCCTGGGGAATCTGTGGTGGGCTCTCCTATTTCTGGGGCTGAGGTTGCTGAGGTAGTTAAAAAGCTCCTCGGTGGCAAGGCCCCGGGGGTGGACTCTGGATGCTGTGGGGCTGTCTTGGTTGACAAGACTCTGCAGCATCGCGTGGACATCGGGGGCGGTACCTCTGGATTGGCAGACCGGGGTGGTGGTTCCTCTCTTTAAGAAGGGGAACCGGAGGGTGTGTTCTAACTATCGTGGGATCACACTCCTCAGCCTTCCCGGTAAGGTCTATTCGGGTGTGCTGGAGAGGAGGCTACGCCGGATAGTCGAACCTCGGATTCAGGAGGAACAGTGTGGTTTTCGTCCTGGTCGTGGAACTGTGGACCAACTCTATACTCTCGGCAGGGTCCTTGAGGGTGCATGGGAGTTTGCCCAACCAGTCTACATGTGTTTTGTGGACTTGGAGAAGGTATTCGACCGTGTCCCTCGGGAAGTCCTGTGGGGAGTGCTCAGAGAGTATGGGGTATCGGACTGTTTGATTGTGGCGGTCCGCTCCCTGTATGATCAGTGCCAGAGTTTGGTCTGCATTGCCGGCAGTAAGTCGTACACGTTTCCAGTGAAGGTTGGACTCCGCCAAGGCTGCCCTTTGTCACCGATTCTGTTCATAACTTTTATGGACAGAATTTCTAGGCGCAGTCAAGGCGTTGAGGGGATCTGGTTTGGTGGCTGCAGGATTAGGTCTCTGCTTTTTGCAGATGATGTGGTCCTGATGGCTTCATCTGGCCAGGATCTTCAGCTCTCGCTGGATCGGTTCGCAGCTGAGTGTGAAGCGACTGGGATGAGAATCAGCACCTCCAAGTCCGAGTCCATGGTTCTCGCCCGGAAAAGGGTGGAGTGCCATCTCCGGGTTGCGGAGGAGACCCTGCCCCAAGTGGAGGAGTTCAAGTACCTTGGAGTCTTGTTCACGAGTGAGGGAAAAGTGGATCGTGAGATCGACAGGCGGATCGTTGCAGCGTCTTCAGTAATGCGGACGCTGTATCGATCCGTTGTGGTGAAGAAGGAGCTGAGCCGGAAGGCAAAGCTCTCAATTTACCGGTCGATCTACGTTCCCATCCTCACCTATGGTCATGAGCTTTGGGTTATGACCGAAAGGACAAGATCACGGGTACAAGCGGCCGAAATGAGTTTCCTCCGCCGGGTGGCGGGGCTCTCCCTTAGAGATAGGGTGAGAAGCTCTGCCATCCGGGGGGAGCTCAAAGTAAAGCCGCTGCTCCTCCACATCGAGAGGAGCCAGTTGAGGTGGTTCGGGCATCTGGTCAGGATGCCACCCGAACGCCTCCCTAGGGAGGTGTTTAGGGCACGTCCGACCGGTAGGAGGCCACGGGGAAGACCCAGGACACGTTGGGAAGACTATGTCTCCCGGCTGGCCTGGGAACGCCTCGGGATCCCCCGGGAAGAGCTGGACGAAGTGGCTGGGGAGAGGGAAGTCTGGGTTTCCCTGCTTAGGCTGCTGCCCCCGCGACCCGACCTCGGATAAGCGGAAGAAGATGGATGGATGGATGGATGGAAATAAAAAAGGAATCTTTAAATCCACCAAATCTGTCTCAATATCTTATTATTCAAATTTGGTTAAAAGGTTGCATCTTGAAGATCTGCAATAATCTCATCATACATTACAGAGGTCAAGACCAAAATTTTGTGACTAGTGTGTATTCCTCAACCATGAGGGGTGTGTTAACAAATTTTGCTTAAAACGTTTTTTAAAAATGTTTAAAGAATTTAATTATTTTATAAAGCTATCAATCTCATTCCAGATCATCCTTCATCCTTTACTGGCAGAAAAGCATACATTTGTTACTGTGATTATTTTGTATAATATGACCACTTGCATGATCTAAGAATGTATCCTCAACTATAGTATTGTTCTCGTATTTTTATTAACATACAGGCGAAATTGGGGCCCTATGCAGAAATGTATTTGCCCTCCCTTCCCATCAGATTTTTTTTCACACTTTTATTTATGTGAAACCATTGTTATACTTTTTTTTTAATCAAACTTGAATTCAATTTGATGCATGTTTTAATAAATTAATATTTATTTTTTAATGCTCAGTGGCCTTGTGGTTAGAGTGTCCGCCCTGAGATCGGTAGGTCGTGAGTTCAAACCCCGGCCGAGTCATACCAAAGACTATAAAAATGGGACCCATTACCTCCCTGCTTGGCACTCAGCATCAAGGGTTGGAATTGGGGGTTAAATCACCAAAAATGATTCCCGGGCGCGGCCACCGCTGCTGCTCACTGCTCCCCTCACCTCCCAGGTGTAGAGGATAATCTCACCACACCTAGTGTGTGTGTGACAATCATTGGTACTTTACTTTAATTATTTTTAAATGTAATACAATTAATATTACATTACAATTATTATGCGTGGCGAAGTTGGTAGAGTGGCCGTGCCAGCAATCGGAGGGTTGCTGGTTACTGGGGTTCAATCCCCACCTTCTACCATCCAAGTCACGTCCGTTGTGTCCTTGGGCAAGACACTTCACCCTTGCTCCTGATGGCTGCTGGTTAGCGCCTTGCATGGCAGCTCCCGCCATCAGTGTGTGAATGTGTGTGTGAATGGGTGAATGTGGAAATACTGTCAAAGCGCTTTGAGTACCTTGAAGGTAGAAAAGCGCTATACAAGTATAACCCATTTATCATTTATTTATTTATTATTAATAATTAAAACAATATTAAAGTGGGATACATTGTTCAATTATTTATTAATTAATTTTAAGTGCAAACTAATTAGGCGTTATGTTTGCATTCTTCCAAACTGAATCAAACCATTTTTGAAATGTTCGCTTCCTACTGGTTCATCCTTTACTGACCGAAAAGTTACTGTTCAATCAATTAATCAATCAATCAATCAATCAATCAATGTTTATTTATATAGCCCTAAATCACAAGTGTCTCAAAGGGCTGCACAAGCCACAACGACATCCTTGGTACAGAGCCCACATAAGGGCAAGGAAAAACTCACCCCAGTGGGACGTCGATGTGAATGACTATGAGAAACCTTGGAGAGGACCGCATATGTGGGTAAACCCCCCCCCCCCCCCCCCCCGCCCCCAGGGGAGACCGAAAGCAATGGATGTCGAGTCTGTTACTGTGATTATTTTGTATAATACGACCACTTGCATTATCTAAGAACGTATCCTCAATTATAGTATTGTTCTCGTATTTTTAATAACATACAGGCTAAATTGGGGCCTTATGCAGAAATGTGTTTTCCCTCCTCCCCATCACATTTTTTTTCACACTTTTATTTGTGAAACCATTTTTATACTTTTTTTTTTTTTTGCAAAAATATTTTATTGAATTTCACAGTCAAAATCACATTTGACAATCATACTTTGCTCACTCGGACCCTTCATACATGCACACATCCACTCATCACATGCACGCTTGAGGAGAGAGGTGCACTTGGGCTTTAACAACTCAAGGTTTACAGTATAGACAGTATTAGAAAAAGTACCCAGATATTGTATATATCCATCCATCCTGCACTGGCTCAGGATCAGCAGACGATCCAGACCATAGCAAGATGGATGAATATTCCTCGGCATCAAGGATCCTCAGGAAGTGATCACTGGATCACCTCCTGGGTGTCATTTCTGTGTGATCATGTTTTGTTTTGGTTATGTTCGGTTTGGTTTTTGGACTCTTTGTGCACTCTTGTTTGTTTTGTCACCATAGCGACCCATTAGTTTCACCTGTCTCACGTTTTGCACTCGCGCACCTGTCACTAATCATGTCGGTATTATTTAAGCTTTCAGTTTGCCAGGCAGTCTGTCTGGCGACATTACCTCCTTGACACCCATGTTACCTGATTATACCTCTGAAATCCATGCCATAGTTCCCCGTGTTCCAAGTAAGTTTTTGTTTATTGTCCATAGTTTTGCCTTTGTGGTAGTTTTTGTTTCTTAGCCAAGTATATCTCCGCCTTGAGCGCGCCTTTTGTTTGTCCCTTTTTATAGTCATTATTAAATCATGTACCTACCTTCATCCGATGTCCACTCCAACTATTCTTGCATCTCGGGAAAACGAACAACCCACAGTCCTCGTCCTGACACTGGGGACCTCTCCACCGTTCACACTTAAAAAAAAAAAAGAAGAAAGTCCCATTTTCGTGGCTTGATCAGATGCAAAAAAAATCAAGTAAACTGTGACAAAACCATATCAAAAGTGACACAAAAAAGCAATGGTAGTGTGGGAGCAATACAAAAAATAATAATAATAAAAAAGGAATAAAACTAACCCTTCTTCTTTTTATACTTTTTTAAATCAAACTTCAATCACATTGTATGCATGTTTTGTACAAACTGTACATTATTAATCAAAATAAATTAATCTTTATTATTAAATTTTTAATACAATTAATATTACATTACAATTATTATTAATAATTAAAACAAAATTCATTAAAGTGGGATACATTGTTCAGTTATTGATTCATTAATTTCAAGTGCAAACAAATTATTTTAACATAATCAAAACATTAATTCATCAACCTTCCAAAAACAAACAGTTGGGATTTGAACCCAGTATCTCTGCCTTACAGATTTGTGCTAAGGCAAACCTGGGCAAATATTTTGACTCGGTGGCCAAATTTAGAGAAAAAAAGGTGTCTGGAGACCGGTATATCGATTTTTAGGAATACTAATACAAAACCTCACAATAATGTCTGATTGAATGCTAAAAACGTTATGACAGACCACCTTAAAAAAACAGAATGAAATTTTACATTTTTTTACTGAATGAGACACCCAGAATGTACATGAAAATAAAGAATGTGGGATTTACAATATTAACTATGACCGATAAAACACTGAATATTGACCACCCCCTCGATCGACATATTTTACAATCAAGCAAAACGCAACAACAATGCAACAAACAGCGTAAAATTAACGCAAAGGGTAAAAAAAAACAAATCACACCTGCAATCTGATATATCTGATATATCATTAGGCTTTAGAACAGGGGTGTCAAACTCAAATACAGAGTGGGCCAAAATTTAAAACTGAACAAAGCCGCGGGCCAAGGTTGAACAAATTAACCTTTTAGTAGGGACCCAAACAAGTTTTGCATTGAATATTGAACAAGAAAGGCTCATATAACTTTATAGTGACATGCAAAATCGAGTTTCAAATAATAATAATAATAATTAAAAAATATCAATGGCATATCAAATACAATTTAAATAAAAATTGAATGCCTCTTTTCTATTTGCAGCCTTCTGAGGTAAATATCCACATTAACTTTTTCCACAGGCTAATACATTTGAAAATAAAATAACAATGAATAAACCAACCATTCAGGACTTTAAACTGCTCAGTTTGCAACACACGGATCTAATCTGATGTGCCCAAGCCAGATACCTGCCATCTTTTCCTGGATGCTAGTTCATTAATGTCAGGGCTCAGGCTTTGAGCTGAGGCAACCTTCATTATCGAACGAAGGTGTTCATCAGTCATACGTATCCTGTGAGACGTTTTTGTCATCTTCATTGAGAAGAAAAGTTGCTCACATAGATAAGTGCTGCCGAACATAGAGCAGTTTGAGCAACTTGGGTGCGGAGCTGAGGCATTGTGTCAGGGATTAATTGTGGAAACTGTGCGGCGCCAACAGCATCATACTTTGACTTCAGCGTGTCATCACACTGGAGTTCAATCAGCTCCATTTGGAGGTTAATTGGTGCTTTTTCCACATCAACTGCGAAGGGATTACTAAACAGTTCAAATCTACATTTCTGACCATCAAAGTCGCCAAATCGCCAGCTTAACTCAGCGCCGAGTACACTGAGTTTTTCAGCAAACTGTGCGCACACGGCGGTAGAGCATACTTGCCAACCCTCCCGAATTTCCCGGGAATTTCCCCTCCCGAAAATCTCCCGGGGCAACCATTCTCTCGTACTCCACCCGGACCACAGTCTTGGGGGCGTGCCTTAAAGGCACTGCCTTTAACGTCACGTCCGCTTTTCATCCATTCTAACAACGTGCCGGCCCAGTCACAAGATATGTGCAGCTTTTGTACGCACACACACAAGGCATACTTGATCAACAGCCATACAGGTTACACTGAGGGTGACCGTATAAACAACTTTAACACTGTTACAAATATGCGCCACACTGTGAACCCACACCAAACAAGAATGACAAACACATTTTGGGAGAACATCCGCACCTTAACACAACATAAACACAACAGAACAAATACCCAGAACCCTTTGCAGCACTAACTCTTCCGGGACGCTACAAAATTCCCCCCTCCTCCCCCCACACACACACACACACACACACCTACACACTTTGTAGCATGTGGCCCCCCGGCCCTTAATTTACCCAGGTCTGTGCTAAGGGGTGCGCTACGAACTAAATTCTCGGTCCCCAGACACAGGATTCCTAAAGGGCCCCCCTATCCCACCCTAGACCCAAGATCGCTGCCCCCACACACACTTTAAATCTTTACATGCAATAAAAACAAAGTCTCCAAGGCAGAAGTATCCAGTAACAAACACAATATCTGCATAATTTAACTTACTGCGTCATAAGCTTAACCTAATAAATTATTGTGGCCACTCGGTGTCACCCCCCCCCCCCCCCCCCCAAAAAAATACCACTCCACTTCAACTTAAAGACAGAAAAAGTCCATTCTAGACTGGTTAGTTTTCCATTGTTCTATTTTTGACCAATATCACTTGATAAATCCTTTGCTGACATTCCACACTATGAAATAACACAAATTAGGGATGTCCGATAATGGCTTTTTTGCCGATATCCGATATTGTCCAACTCTTAATTACCAATTCCAATATCAACCGATACCGATATATACAGTCGTGGAATTAAAACATTATTATGCCTAATTTGGACAACCAGGTATGGTGAAGATAAGGTCCTTTTTTTAAAAAAAAATCATTAAATAAAATAAGATGAATAAATTAAAACATTTTCTTGAATACAAAAAGAAAGTAAAACAATATAAAAACAGTTACATAGAAACTAGTAATTGATGAAAATGAGTAAAATTAACTGTTAAAGGTTAGTACTATTAGTGGACCAGCAGCACGCACAATCATGTGTGCCTACGGACTGTATCCCTTGCAGACTGTATTGATATATATTGATATATAATGTAGGAAGTGTATCTTGTGTTTTTTATGTTGATTTAATATATTTTTTTAAATAGATAAAAAAAATTAAAACAGCCGATACCGATAATAAAAAAAACAGATACCGATAATTTCCGATATTACATTTTAAAGCATTTATCGGCCGATAATATCGGCAGGCCGATTATTATCGGACATCCCAAATAAAAATATGTATGATTCCTCTGATATTGCATGGGATCATTATCAGTATCGGCCAATACACAAGGCTCCAGCATCGACGCGGAAGTGAAAAAGTTGTATCAGGACACCCCTGAAGCTCACACAATCGTCTGCAAGGCTAATTAGTTGCCATCTATCGTTGTTATTCGCGCTACATGAAGGAACTTTACGATTGACCTTTAGGCTATTTGTTTTCCATCCGTCCATCCATCTTCTTCCGCTTATCCGAGGTTTAGCACATTTTCACTTTGGCCCTTAGAGGCAAGAACATTTGGGCACCCCGGGTCGATTGTATTCTATCCTTATTGTACACATAAACCAATGGTTCTCAAACTTGTTTCACCAAGTACCACCTCGGAAAAAACTCTGCACGCACCACCATAATGACCAACACTAAAATACAGTAGCGTAGTAGGCTTACGTACTCATTAAAAACAAGGCCATGGTTTTATTCAACAAGTATATTTTATGTTTTAGGCCACTGTACTATTGCACACAGTTTAAACAGTGACACTTTTTGAATATAGGAAACTAAAACACTGTACCTTAATCAAGTGATTCTTTGTTTGAGAATCACTGCCATAAACATACAAACCCCGTTTCCATATGAGTTGGGAAATTGTGTTAGATGTAAATATAAACGGAATACAATGATTTGCAAATCATTTTAGTTGTTAAAAGGAAAGGCCATGTAACACAGTGGTGAACATGCCCTTTCCCAACTACTTTGGCACGTGTTGCAGCCATGAAATTCTAAGTTAATTATTATTTGCAAAAAAAAACAAAGTTTATGAGTTTGAACATCAAATATCTTGTCTTTGAAGTGCATTAAATTGAATATGGGTTGAAAAGGATTTGCAAATAATTTTATTCAGTTTATATTTACCTCTAACACAATTTCCCAACTCATATGGAAACAGGGTTTGTACACTGCAAACAGGTAAGTGGAATGCAACTGCCCAACTGAAAATACTTATAAAATATGAATAAAGCAGTAAAAATAGTTATCATATTGTAAAAATAATACTTCTGACAATGTCAGTCAAAACTAAGCGTAATTCTCTTAATAAAGCAATAATTTGGATACTGTTTTAGTCTTAGATATAATTGGCCAATAGAGATAAGAGGCCAATAATTTTGTTCAAAACGACATTACTGCTAATAGCATGTTGACACTAAGCCCATTAAAGTGATTCAACAAAAAGTTGCATTTAAAAAGTAAAAGTAAACAAATCACATGAAAAAAACACTTCAAGGTAACAGGAAGATTTTACACAGATTCTACAGAAAAACAAATGAGTGAACTTGCTTTTCACCTTCCTTTGGACTGCACAGGATTTCAATGATAAACCTTCCTCTGGACCACGTGGTATTCCATTTCATTTTCATTTTGTTAACCAGGTAAAAACTCCCTGAGATTAAAATCTCTTTTACAAGAGAAACCTGGAAACAGGTTTTCATAACACAAAAAACAACATTAAAAACAACAGCAGTTGCAAACTATAATAATAAAAAAAAAGTACAAATTACTCACAACAGTAACATAAAAAAAATAAGTAAAACATTTAATGTTTTAATACAAATAATTTTAAAACAAATTAAAAACAAGTACAGTGCCCAATATGGGCAAGTTACTCGGAAAATGTAGTAAGCTATACTCCAAGTTACTCTCGATTAAATGTAGCTAAGCCGCTGTTTTTCTACCTTTTTTGAGCCAAGGCACATTTTTTGCGTTGAAAAAATCCGGAGGCCCACCACCAGCAGAAATCATTTAAAAAATGAAACTCAGTTGACAATAAAAAATCGTTGTCGCAATTGTTGGATATGGCTTTAAAGCATAACCAAGTATGCATGAATATAGCTCTTGTCTCAAAGTAGGTGTACTGTCACCACCTGTCACATCACACCCTGACTTATTTGGAGGTTTTTGCTGTTTTCCTGTGCGTAGTGTTTTATTTCTTGTCTTGCGCTCCTATTTTGGTGGCTTTTTCTCTTTTTTTGGTATTTTCCTGTAGCAGTTTAATGTCTTCCTTTGAGCGATATTTCCCGCATCTATTTTGTTTTAGCAATCAATAATATTTCAGTTCTTTTTATCCTTCTTTGTGGGGACATTGTTGATTGTCATGTCATGTTCGGATGTACATTGTGGACGCCATCTTTGCTCCACAGTAAGTCTTTGCTGTCGTCCAGCATTCTGTTTTTGTTTACTTTGAAGCCAGTTCAGTTTTAGTTTCGTTCTGCATAGCCTTCCCTAACCTTCAATGCCTTTTCTTAGAGGCACTCACCTTTTGTTTATTTTTGGTTTAAGCTTTAGACACCTTTTTACCTGCACCCTGCCTCCCGCTGTTTCTGACATCTACAAAGCAATTAGCTACCGGCTGCCACCTACTGATATGGAAGAGTATTACACGGTTACTCTGTCGAGCTCTAGACAGCACCGACACTCAACAACAACACATCACTTGCAGACTGTAATTACTGGTTTGCAAAAAATATTTTTAAACGAAATAGGTGAAATTAGACAATCTCCCATGGCACACCAGACTGTATCTTGTATGAAAACACTGAGCTAAGCTACACAACAAAGTAGCTTGCTACATCAAAGCCACATTTAACAGCATTTAAATCTATAAGTCCACATGTATAATATCAATGTTAATGTAACTGAGAGTGTACAAATGGACCTAATAAGGGTCCATTACTATTAACTATCTGTCATTTAGCTGGAGACGCCCTATAACTACCCCTTGGGATCCCCGCACCTAGCTGCAGTAAAACTTTTCATAAACTCAACTCACCTTAATATTTGTTCCTGAATTTGTGTTTGACGTCTTAGATGAACAGAGCAGTTATGATTTAAAAATACAAAGTAAACAACTAAAAACTAAAGTTTTGGATAGGGATATCCGATAATGGCTTTTTGCCGATATCCGATATTGTCCAACTCTTAATTACCGATACCGATATCAACCGATACCGATATCAACCGATACCGATATATATAGTCATGGAATTAACACATTATTATGCCTAATTTGGACAACCAGGTATGGTGAAGATAAGGTCCTTTTTAAAAAAAATAATCAAATAAAATAAGATAAATAAATTAAAAACATTTTCTTGAATAAAAAATAAAGTAAAACAATATGAAAACAATTACATAGAAACTAGTAATTAATGAAAGTGAGTAAAATTAACTGTTAAAGGTTAGTACTTTTAGTGGACCAGCAGCACGCACAATCATGTGTGCTTACGGACTGTATCCCTTGCAGACTGTATTGATATATATTGATATATAATGTAGGAACCATAATATTAATAACAGAAAGAAACAACCCTTTTGTGTGAATGAGTGTAAATGGGGGAGGGTTTTTTTTGGGTTGGTGTACTAATTGTAAGTGTATCTTGTGTTTTTTTATGTTGATTTAATAAAAAAAACAAACAAACAAAAAAAATAAAGATACCGATACCGATAATAAAAAAAACTATACCAATAATTCCTGATATTACATTTTAAAGCATTTATCGGCCGATAATATCGGCAGTCCGATATTATCGGACATCTCTAGTTTTGGACGTTGTCATATCTAAACACATATATTTGTCAAAATATGGCTAAGGACACAGATTATTGTGGGTTTTCTGCACGTCGTCTTCATCACTAAAGGAAAAATCTAATTTGCGGGAGAGAATTTGTCTGCCATTTTGAAGTATGTTTTTTTTTTTTTTTTTTTTTGAGTCGTCAGCTTGTAGCGTCCCTCTGTCTCCGACTTCCTCATTGTCATGTGACATGAATGTATGATTGGTATAATTTAGCTTTAATAGTTTCGATGACCCGCCTTATCTTGCCACAGATTGGCCAGTTTCGCCCTAACCTTAACCAATTGTGACTCGTCAAACGAACACCAACCAATCATCATTGATAATCTCCGTATGTATGGATGTTCTCATTCATCCACGTCATTGTATTTTCTACATATTTTTTTTTTGGCCTGGATTAACAGTCCATTTTGTCTCTTTGTAGCTTGTAGCTTTGATGTAAACTACCGAGGTATATGGGTCTAAAAGTAGCTAAGGTACAGGAAAAGCTACTCGTTAAAAAAGTTCAAAGCTACCTCCAAGCTACCGGAAATTGTAGTTAAGCTATGTAATTTAGCTACATGTAGCTTGTTACTGCCCATCACTGAGAATCCTTTACATTTCCACATTTTCCAGAGGGTAATTTGTTTGGGTAACAGGACTGAGTGAAAACCCAGGGAAAGAACTCAAGTGTGAATTTTACTACATTTGTTTTCTCTTTCTTTTAATTCAGAGAATTAAGGAATGAAAAAAAAAATTCTGAAGATTTAAATGATGATCCAAGTGGAGGAGTTCAAGTACCTCGGAGTCTTGTTCACGAGTGAGGGAAGAGTGGATCGTGAGGTCGACAGGCGGATCGGTGCGGCGTCTTCAGTAATACGGACGCTGTTTCGATCCGTTGTGGTGAAGAAGGAGCTGAGCCAGAAGGCAAAGCTCTCAATTTACCGGTCGATCCAGGTTCCCATCCTCACCTATGGTCATGAGCTTTGGGTAATGACCGAAAGGACAAGATCACGGGTACAAGCGGCCGAAATGAGCTTCCTCCGCCGGGTGGTGGGGCTCTCCCTTAGAGATAGGGTGAGAAGCTCTGCCCTCCAGGAGGAGTTCAAACTAAAGTCGCTGCTCCTCCACATCGAGAGGAGCCAGATGAGGTGGTTTGGGCATCTGCTCACGATGCCACCCGAACGCCTCCCTAGGGAGGTGTTTCGGGCACGTCCAACCGGTAGGAGGCCACGGGGAAGACCCAGGACACGTTGGGAAGACTATGTCTCCCGGCTGGCCTGGGAACGCCTCGGGATCCCCCGGGAAGAGCTGGACGAAGTGGCTGGGGGAGAGGGAAGTCTGGGCTTCCCTGCTTAGACTGCTGCCCCCGCGACCCGACCTCGGATAAGCAGAAGAAGATGGATGGATGGATTTAAATTATTATATTTAATGGTGAAATCAAATTTTAGGACGCAGGCAGATGCAACAAATGCCATTTTTCCAGTGTTCAAGTTAGTTAAATTTTCTAACATTTGTTTTTTATTATGTATGCAATCTGATTAATGTGTAGGATATAAAAAGAGGAAGAAAAAAACATATTCCACAGTTCAATCAATCAATCAATCAATCAATGTTTATTTATATAGCCCTAAATCACAAGTGTCTCAAAGGGCTGTACAAGCCACAACGACATCCTCGGTACAGAGCCCACATACGGGCAAGGAAAAACTCACCCCAGTGGGACGTCGGTGAATGACTATGAGAAACCTTGGAGAGGACCGCATATGTGGGTAACCCCCCCCCCTCTAGGGGAGACCGAAAGCAACGGATGTCGAGTGGGTCTGACATAACATTGTGAAAGTCCAGTCCACAGTGGATCCAACACATCAGCGGGAGTCCGGTCCACAGCGGGGCCAACAGGAAACCATCCCGAGCGGAGACGGGTCAGCAGCGCAGAGATGTCCCCAACCGATGCACAGGCTAGTGGTCCACCCGGGGTCCCGGCTCTGGACAGCCAGCACTTCATCCATGGCCACCGGACCTATGCAACTCCCCCTCGCAAGGGACAGGGGAGAAGAGGAGAGAAGAAAAGAAACGGCAGATCAACTGGTCTAAAAAAGGAGGGGTCTATTTAAAGGCTAGATTATACAAATGAGTTTTAAGATGGGACTTAAATGCTTCTACTGAGGTAGCATCTCTAACTGTTACCGGGAGGGCATTCCAGAGTACTGGAGCCCGAATAGAAAACGCTCTATAGCCCGCAGACTTTTTTTTGGCTCTGGGAATCACTAATAAGCCGGAGTTCTTTGAACGCAGATTTCTTGTCGGGACATATGGTACAATACGATCGGCGAGATAGGCTGGAGCTAAACCGTGTAATATTTTATACGTAAGTAGTAAAACCTTAAAGTCGCATCTTAAGTGCACAGGAAGCCAGTGCAGGTGAGCCAGTATAGGCGTAATATGATCAAACTTTCTTGTTTTTGTCAAAAGCCTTGCAGCCGCATTTTGTACCAACTGTAATCTTTTAATGCTAGACATAGGGAGGCCCGAAAATAATACGTTACAGTAATCGAGACGAGACGTAACGAACGCATGAATAATGATCTCAGCGTCGCTAGTGGACAAGATGGAACGAATTTTAGCGATATTACGGAGATGAAAGAAGGCCGTTTTAGTAACACTCTTAATGTGTGACTCAAACGAGAGAGTTGGGTCGAAGATAATACCCAGATTCTTTACCGAGTCTCCTTGTTTAATTGTTTGGTTGTCAAATGTTAAGGTGGTATTATTAAATAGATGTTGGTGTCTAGCAGGACCGATAATCAGCATTTCCGTTTTCTTAGCGTTGAGTTGCAAAAAGTTAGCGGACATCCATTGTTTAATTTCATTAAGACACGCCTCCAGCTGACTACAGTCCGGCGTGTTGGTCAGCTTTAGGGGCATGTTGAGTTGAGTGTCATCAGCATAACAGTGAAAGCTAACACCGTACTTGCGTATGATGTCACCTAGCGGCAGCATGTAAATACTAAAGAGTGCAGGGCCAAGAACCGAACCCTGGGGAACTCCGCACGTTACCTTGACATAGTCCGAGGTCACATTGTTATGGGAGACGCACTGCATCCTGTCAGTAAGATAAGAGTTAAACCAAGACAAGGCTAAGTCTGACATACCAATACGTGTTTTGATACGCTCTAATAAAATATTATGATCGACGGTATCGAAAGCGGCGCTAAGATCAAGAAGCAGCAACATAGATGACGCATCAGAATCCATCGTTAGCAATAGATCATTAGTCATTTTTGCGAGGGCTGTCTCCGTAGAGTGATTTGCCCTGAAACCGGATTGAAAAGGTTCACAGAGATTGTTAGTCACTAAGTGTTCATTTAGCTGCTGTGCAACAGTTTTTTTCGAGAATTTTGGAAATAAACGGAAGGTGGGAGACCGGTCGGTAGTTTACCATGAGGTCAGGATCGAGGTTAGGTCTTTTGAGCAGAGGATGAATAACCGCTTTTTTGAATGCTAGGGGAACAGTGCCGGAGGAAAGTGATAAGTTTATAATATTTAACACTGATGGACCTAATAATACAAACAGTTCCTTGATAAGTTTCCCAGGAAGTGGGTCAAGTAAACATGTTGTTTGTTTTATCCCACTTACACGCTGTAATAATTCCTCTAATGTTATTTCATCAAAAATAGAGAGACTATTTTGGAGGGCAGTGTCCGTCGTATATACAGTCGTATTTGTGTTAATAGAGCCCAGTTGTAGCTGGGATGCGTTGTCTTTAATCTCCTTTCTAATGAGTTCAATTTTCTTATTAAAGAAATTCATAAAATCATCTGTTCATTTTATCGTGCATTTTGTTTCTGAGTGTTGCAAATGTCAATGATTCTGTGGAATGACCCTTAACCACTACATTAAAATTAAGAAATAGAAAGTAAAACAAACAAAACAAAGACTTAAGTTTCAAGACATGGCCGACCCATTTGGCAGAGACATTAATAGCAGAGGAGTGCTTCTTAAAAAGAGCCATGCCATGCTTCAGAGAGCTACATATTCCTCCTCGTCGCTACTTGGTGGCACAATATTCAGACAGGGTGAAAAAGTCACGCTCGTATTTTATCGGCCAATTAGCTCAGAAGAGGGGCACTAATTAGCAGGGCTGGCTGGGAGACGAGCCAGGATCCTGTGGTTGGCCAGCGCTCATCACTGGGGTACGTTGGTGACGAAAAGGTCTGGGTGCTGTTCCAAAGTGCTACTTTTCAGTCCATGGGTGTCATGCTCGCTCGACTGCTACCAAGTGGAGGAGAAAGTGGGAATGTTGCAGTTTGAATATGTAAGATAAAATAAATATAACCTTATTTTTAACAATAATACGGCTGCTTGATTTAAAATGTCTCAGATTACAACAGTTCCTATTATAAATGCAAAATGGCATCATTCAACCCAGACATCACACCTTTTTTTAAGCATTCACACATAGCACCAACATTTTGGAACAAGGATGAAAAGATTGAAGACAGTTAAAAATACAAACCTCAAAACCAGTGAAGTTGGCACGTTGTGTAAATCAACATATGCTGCCATCCAAGCAACGTTATCAAGGACGCCCCTGCTTATTTCAGCAAGACAATGCCACTTCATAGTAAAAGAGTGCGGGTACTAGACTGGCCTGCCTGTAGTCCAGACCTGTCTCCCATTGAAAATGTGTGGCGCATTATGAAGCCTAAAATACCACAACGGAGACCCCGGACTGTTGAACAACTTAAGCTGTACATCAAGCAAGAATGGGAAAGAATTCCACCTAAAAAGCTTCAAAAATTGGTCTCCTCAGTTTCCAAACGTTTACTGAGTGTTGTTAAAAGGAAAGGCCATGTAACACAGTGGTAAAAATGCCCCTGTGCCAACTTCTTTGCAATGTGTTGCTGCCATTTAATTCAAAGTTACTGATTATTTGCAAAAAAAATTAAGTTCCTCAGTTCGAACATTAAATATATTTTCTTTGCAGTCTATTCAATTGAATATACTGTATGTTGAAAAGGATTTGCAAAACATTGTATTCTGTTTTTTATTCACGAATTACACAACGTGCCAACTTCACTGGTTTTGGGTTTTGTAATTGCCCATAACTGTGGTGCGTTCAAGGACCCTTGATTAAAGTTAGAGACAGAGGCGTCACTAGGTTTCCAAGACGTGTGAGGCTTAACTTAATGTTAATATGATAATGATATATTATTAGCATTTGTATTAACCACTAAAGATAATTAGAACATATCCGCTAATATCTATCTTATACTCTGAAGTAAAGGAAAACTTGACATATTTAAGTGAATGTCAAATTCATATTCTGGCCAATTTATATTGAATGTTTTGGCCCTTTTTTGCAATCTAACAAAAAAAAACACATTTTTGTTAGGGTTTTCTGAGTATGTTATTCCCAAATGAAAAACTCTGAAGGTTTTTCCAATTGTGTTTTCATGCACTGGTTAGATTCGTAGTGCAAGTGTGTGTGAATGGGCGGCCACATTAGCTTTAGGGTGGAGTGTGTGGCGCTTTATCCCTTGTGTATGGAGGCCCAGAATGTGGTGCTACACCCTGACAAAGTCCATCACCAAAAGTTGGGCTGAATAGTGAAAGTGAGATGATAAAGATTATTTGTGACAATTTACTCTCGCAGACTTTCAGAGTTGTATTATTAATCTGAGAATTTTAACTGGCACTGTGAGAAAACCTGGCAAACTCAACCCGACTGCCTCGTGACTTGACAGGCTTCTGACATGTTGGCGTTTTGCAGAAACTTTTTGGACTTGCAAACTTCTGTGTGTTTCCAAGTACGTTGCACAAAATAAGAATGGGAATAAGTGAGGAAGAAAGCTCGTACTGGAAATGTTCTTTACACAATGGCGTCATAGACATATTCATACAGTGGAACATTTGCAGACCAATGCCCTTTAAGATGGTAGAATTAGAAAGTGATACTACAAACCCCGTTTCCATATGAGTTGGGAATTGTGTTAGATGTAAATATAAACGGAATACAATGATTTGCAAATCATTTTCAACCCATATTCACTTGAATTTGCTACAAAGACAACATATTTGATGTTCAAACTGATAAACAATTTTTTTTTGTGCAAATAATCATTAACTTTAGAATTTGATGCCAGCAACACGTGACAAAGAAGTTGGGAAAGGTGGCAATAAATACTGATAAAGTTGAGGAATGCTCATCAAACACTTATATGGAACATCCCACAGGTGAACAGGCAAATTGGGAACAGGTGGGTGCCATGATTGGGTATAAAAGTAGATTCCATGAAATGCTCAGTCATTCACAAACAAGGATGGGGCGAGGGTCACCACTTTGTCAACAAATGCGTGAGCAAATTGTTGAACAGTTTAAGAAAAACCTTTCTCAACCAGCTATTGCAAGGAATTTAGGGATTTCACCATCTACGGTCCGTAATATCATCAAAGGGTTCAGAGAATCTGGAGAAATAACTGCACGTAAGCGGCTAAGCCATTAATGCTGAAAGGTACATACAGGTTTTGGAGCAACATATGTTGCCATCCAAGCAACGTTACCATGGACGCCCCTGCTTATTTCAGCAACACAATGCCAAGCCACGTGTTACATCAACGTGGCTTCATAGTAAAAGAGTGCGGGTACTAGACTGGCCTGCCTGTAGTCCAGACCTGTCTCCCGGTAAAAATGTGTGGCGCATTATGAAGCCTAAAATACCACATCGGAGACCCCCGGACTGTTGAACAACTTAAGCTGTACATCAAGCAAGAATGGGAAAGAATTCCACCTGAGAAGCTTAAAAAATGTGTCTCCTCAGTTCCCAAACGTTAACTGAGTGTTGTTAAAAGGAAAGGCCATGTAACACAGTGGTGAACATGCCCTTTCCCAACTTCTTTGGCACGTGTTGCAGCCATGAAATTCTAAGTTAATTATTATTTGCAAAAAATAAATAAAGTTTATGAGTTTGAACATCAAATATGTTGTCTTTGCAGTGCATTCAACTGAATATGGGTTGAAAAGGATTTGCAAATCATTGTATTCCGTTTATAATTACATCTAACACAATTTCCCAACTCATATGGAAACGCCGTTTGAAAAAAAAAAATCTGATTTTGACCTTCGGGTACCTAATAAGTGCTCAGTTTTACATTTAAGAAAAAAAGCATGATCTGGTTCTTCGAGACACAAACGAAAGACAACGCTGAAGAAAAAGAATGTGAGAAGAGAATAACTTATAGAATCTGTTGTTTTTGTTAAAGGGGCTTGGTTAATTGGGCGTTTCTTCAGTCTCGTGTCGCAGGGATGCAGTTTGGCGACCCTGCACCAGTCCACCCTGTGTCTGGAATCCTGTTTTTGATGGGGGGGTGGTGCTCTTAGCAGCTTATTATGTCATAAGTTGGTATTAGAGTTGTCCAGATACCAATATTTTATAAGGTAAGTGGGACCACAAAAAATGGCATTATCGCTTTATTTTAACCAAAAGATCTTACGGTACATTAAACATATGTTTCTTATTACAATCGAAGAACAAGACTGTCCTTAAATAAAATAGTGAACATACGAGTGGGGGGCGGCGGCGTGTGGGGGGGGGGGGGGGGGGGGGGGGGGGGGGGGGTTAAGAGGAGAGTATATTTACAGCTAAAATTCACCAACTCAAGTATTTCATATATATATATACATATATATACATATATATATATATATATATATAATATATATATATATATATATATATATATATATATATATATATATATATATATATATATATATATATATATATATTTATTTATTTATTTTATTATACATATAAATAAAATAAATACTTGAATTTCAGTGTTCTGGAGGCTATCCAGTAGATGGCAGCATTGTCCTGTTTAACTTCTCCGTTCATGAATGAGTATATCATTTCGGCCACCGTGTTCAATGGAGAAGTCTGTTCTACATAATGTACAAGCAACATACATACCCCTTCCCCTTCAAACTGTCCTGGATGAACTGAAATTATTGTTTCCATTCGTTTTGGAACTTGCAAGCGTATTTCTTCATCTTGCTCGTCGACGGCGTCGCCATGTCTGTAACTTCCTCGTTCTTCTGCTTCGTCTCTTTGTTGTGTGCGCAGTTGTGCACTCTACTCTCTAAAAGCCGTAGATGTTATGACGTCATTGGGCAGGCAAGCTGTTTATATTGTGGGAAAGCAGACGTGAGAACAGGCTGTCCCCACTCAGGTCCGCATTGAGCTGGAGGGGGTGTGGCCTCCAGCTCCGGGTGAATACCGGGAGTTTGTCAGGAGAAAATTTCTGCCGGGAGGTTATCGGGAGAGGCGCTGAATACCGGGAGTCTCCCGCTAAAAACGGGAGGGTTGGCAAGTATGTACTTGTAAGAAACTTACTTTATTTGTCGCCATGGAGGCAAGGATTAGTGATTTAGAAGTAGCTAAAACACTGCCGACTCCGGATGGACTTTTGCCACTAGCTAGCTAGCCATGTCTTGAAGCACCTCTTCCTGAGGGCGTTTCAGTGTTATAACTTCACCTTTATCTTTAGTTTTTAGGTAAAAATGCGCCCATTCTCCCTTTTCTCTCTCCAAACCTTGTCTGCTTATAGGTACTCCGTGATTGTGCGCTGCCGAACATGCTCCTCTGCTTGTAAAACCAGCAATGTCATGACGCGACAACACACCGTCATGCCCGGGAACCGGTACTTTTCAAACAGAGTATAGTACTGTTTTTAATTCATTAGTGCCGCGATACTATACCAGTACCGGTAAGCCGTACAACCCTAGTTGGTATAATTATGCACATGCAAAGATTAGATGGACATATTACTTAATGCTACTTTTTTTGTGTTTTGTCATAGCCTGAAGCACAGCTTGACTTAAATGTCTAAATAAAAGGGCTGTCAACTGATTGAGATATAATTGCAGTTTCTTCATAGTCAACTCAAATTTAATCCCAGATATATATAATGTTTCATCATTAATAAGTGTGCCCTCCACAGATAGGTTTCATGTTTTTATCACCATGACCGGGCAAATAGTTTGTCTTAATGAAATGTTGTTTAAACATTACACTGTTTAACAGCTCAGCACAGTCAATAAAAAAAAATACATGCAGTGCTTTGGTATTTTGTAGGAATTACAGATGTCCGATACCGGCCGATAGATACTTTAAAATGTAATATTGGAAATTATCGGTATCGGTTTCACCCTCCCGATTTTCCCGGGAGACTCCCGAATTTCAGTGCCCATCCCGAAAATCTCCCGAATTTCTCCCGATTTCCACCCGGAACAACATTATTGGGCGCTTGCCTTAAAGGCACTGCCTTTAGCGTCCTCTACAACCTGTCATCACGTCCGCTTTTCCTCCATACAAACAGCGTGCCGGCCCAGTCACATAATATATGCAGCTTTAACACACACACAAGTGAATGCAACGCATACTTGATCAACAACCATACAGGTCACACTGAGGGTGACGGTATAAACAACTTTAACACAGTTACAAATATGCGCCACACTGTGAACCAACTCACACCAAACAAGAATGACAAACACATTTCGGGAGAACAGCCGCACCGTAACACAACATAAACACAACAGAACAAATACCCAGAACCCCTTGCATCACTAACTCTTCCGGGACGTACAACATACACCCCCTGCTACCACCAAACCCCGCCACCCCCCATCTCCCGAATTCGGAGGTCTCAAGGTTGGCAAGTATGCTCTAGTATACTCTGGACTGAAGTGCCTTCATTGTTTATGAGGCATGTTTAAAAAAAAATAAAATAATGCACTTTGTGAAAGTCAAAGTATAGTATTTCCCATAGTTGTAGTGGGTATCAGGATTATCTCAGGGAGAGCATGTCCCAAATTCCTGTTAAAAAAAATAATGCACTTTGTGACTTCAATAATAAATATGACAGTGCCATGTTGGCACTTTTTTCCATAACTGGAGTTGAAGTTGTTCTCTTATTTTGGAAAACCTTGTTTTTGATTGATTGATTGAAACTTGTATTAGTAGATTGCACAGTACAGTACATATTCCGTACAATTGACCACTAAATGGTAACACCCGAATAAGTTTTTCAACTTGTTTAAGTCGGAGGTCCACGTTAATCAATTCATGGTAAAGTTACATTGTTTAATGCATCCAGCGGGGCATCACAACAAAATTAGGCATAATAATGTGTGAATTCCACGACTGCATATATCAGTATCGGTTGATATCGGAATCGGTGATTAAGAGTTGGACAATATCGGAATATTGGCAAAAAAGCCATTATCGGACATCTCTAGTAGGAATACATAATGTGCATTCCTGCTGTAGGAGCACTTGCATTCAGAGAAGAAACTACACCATGTTTAGGTACCAGTTTCAAGCAATAATAACAACATGTGGATTGTTACAATCAGGGTTTGATTGTCAATGGTGTTAAATAATGACATTTCTACCTCAATAAATGCTTCTGATATTCTGTACATTACATGTCGTACGAGTTATTCATGTCGCTACATGACAATGCTTTAACCTTCTCTATTAATATAGTGCAATATTCAGCCTGCTAAACATTCTAATTGCGGACTATAAATCAGAACAGGTTTTAAAAGAATGTACCAGCAAACATTTATTTAGGTATAAATATCACAGATTACATTACAAAACATCTTTGACAAGACCATTTTGCATTTTGTTATGGTAGTTAGACTGGCTGTGAAGCGTAGCGCTGTAATAGTGCAGCCGGAAGTGAGTGATTGGTATGAGAAGAGGTGTTTTGACATGTTTTGGCGAAAGTCTCTGATTAAAAAGCGACTCTCGACTTCCTGTCTACCGTCGCTATTTCTGCGGCGCTTTTATCCCATCTTGCTGAAGCAGTAAGAGGAACAATCTACATTTTATGCCATCAAGGCACTCAACTGTAATGTAAACACGGACGTGAAGCACGGAAAAGCGAGCCAGCAGGCGTTTGCAGCAGTGATGTCGTTGAAGATAAAATGGTCCTGTCGGGTTTTTGATTGCTTGATTGAGAAGTTTATTGACATCTTAAAGAATGTAATGCTTTAAAAAGGCAAATGGATGGCACAAAAAGCCAAAAGGCTTGTTTCTAGGGATGTCCAATAATATCGGACTGCCGATATTATCAGCCGATAAATGCTTTAAAATGTAATATCGGAAATTATCGGTATCGGTTTCAAAATTATCGGTGTCGGTTTCAAAAAGTAAAATGTTTGACTTTTTAAAACGCCGCTGTGTACACGGACGTAGGGAGAAGTACAGAGCGCCAATAAACCTTAAAAGCACTGCCTTTGCGTGCCGGCCCAATCACATAATACCTATGGCTTTTCACACACACAAGTGAATGCAATGCATACTTGGTCAACAGCCATACAGGTCACACTGAGGGTGGCCGTATAAACAACTTTAACACTGTTACAAATATGCGCCACACTGTGAACCCACACCAAACAAGAATGACAAACACATTTCGGGAGAACATACGCACCGTAACACAACATAAACACAACAGAACAAATACCCAGAACCCCTTGCAGCACTAACTCTTCCGGGACGCTACAATATACACTAACCCCCCAACCCCGCTCACCTCAACCTCCTCATGCTCTCTCAGAGAGAGCATGTCCCAAATTCCAAGCTGCTGTTTTGAGGCATGTTAAAAAAAAATAATGCACTTTGTGACTTCAATAATAAATATGGCAGTGCCATGTTGGCATTTTTTTCCATAAGTTGAATTGATTTATTTTGGAAAACCTTGTTACATTGTTTAATGCATCCAGCGGGGCATCACAACAACATTAGGCATAATAATGTGTTAATTCCACAACTGTACAATATCGGAATATCGGATATCGGCAAAAAAGCCATTATCGCACACCTCTACTTGTTTCCATTGTGGTCCATATGAGCGACGGGTGAACGACATGCCATGGCTTTGGATCGGAGATTTCCATAATGTTCCATTTCTGCTCGCTATTTTCGAGCTTGGGGCTCAACAGTGACAGAACGCCATTACATTTCAACCACGCTACGGAATGGAGCGAGGGTCAAAAAGGAGTCAAAAATGTTGTGCCGTTAAAGGAAATTATAGTTAACGCTATATAATTGTGTTAACTTTGACATCCTTACTAAATAAGTACATCCACCTTGCTGTCACAAAACCCTGCATACAAAACTGTGCAAGCTTACGATTTGACGCTTCGGAATAGTTTAACAATTAAATCAATTTCAGTTGCAAATTGCGTTCTTCTTCCCTTGCACACGTTTTAGTAATAGACTCCACCTGTTTGGTTGTTTTATTTGTCTTATTTTGTTCCTAATTCCAACTCTTCTTATCACATATGCAAACGTGCAATATATTTTTCTGTACAGTAATCTATTTACCGTATTTTTCGGAGTATAAGTCGCACTGGAGTATAAGGCGCACCTGCCGAAAATGCATAATAAAGAAGGAAAAAAACATAAGTCGCACTGGAGTATAAGTCGCACCTGCCGAAAATGCATAATAAAGAAGGAAAAAAACATATATAAGTCGCACTGGAGTATAAGTCGCACCTGCCGAAAATGCATAATAAAGAAGGAAAAAAACACATATAAGTCACACTGGAGTATAAGTCGCACCTGCCGAAAATGCATAATAAAGAAGGAAAAAAACACATAAGTCTCACTGGAGTATAAGTCGCACCTGCCGAAAATGCATAATAAAGAAGGAAAAAAAACATATAAGTCGCACTGGAGTATAAGTCGCACCTGCCGAAAATGCATAATAAAGAAGGAAAAAAACGTATATAAGTCGCACTGGAGTATAAGTCGCACCTGCCGAAAATGCATAATAAAGAAGATAAAAAACATATATAAGTTGCACTGGAGTATAAGTCGCATTTTTTGGGGAAATTTATTTGATAAAACCCAACACCAAGAATAGACATTTGAAAGGCAATTTAAAATAAATAAAGAATAGTGAACAACAGGCTGAATAAGTATACGTTATATGAGGCATAAATAACCAACTGAGAACGTGTCTGGTATGTTAACGTAACATATTATGGTAAGTCATTCAAATAACTATAACATATAGAACATGCTATACGTTTACCAAACAATCTGTCACTCCTAATCGCTAAATCCCATGAAATCTTATACGTCTAGTCTCTTACGTGAATGAGCTAAATAATAATATTAGATATTTTACGGTAATGTGTTAATAATTTCACACATAAGTCGCACCCCCGGCCAAACTATGAAAAAAACTGCGACTTATAGTCCGAAAAATACGGTACTTAAATCTGCATCTATTTATTTCTATCTTCTTGCTCTTTTATCCTGCACTACAACGAGCTAATGCAACAAAATGTTGTTCTTATCTGTACCCTACTTTCCGCACTACAAGGCGCACCGGATTATGAGGCGCACCTTCAATGAATGCTCTATTTTAAAACTTTGTTCATATATAAGGCGCACCGCATTATAAGGCGCTACAGAATAGACGCTACAGTAGAGGCCGGGGTTACGTTATGCATCCAGTAGTTGCGAGACCTGTTGTGGCTCAATATTGGTCCATATATAAGGCGCACCGGATTATAAGGCGCACTGTCAGCTTTTGAGAAAATTGGAGGTTTTTAGGTGCGCCTTATAGTGCGGAAAATACGGTACTGTAAAGTTCAAATTTGAATGACAATAAAAGGAAGTCTAACATATTTGACCACTGATTGGTCAGCTGCTGCATGCGGTCAATCATTGCCATGTTGGCAAGAAGGCAGCCCCAGAAAGCCAATCCATGAAATTGTTGGCAGTTTAAGACTACGTTCACACTGCAGGGTCAGATGTCAAATTCAGATTTATTTTGGTCAAATCCAATGTTTTTAGCGGCTGTTTACACTACAATTTAAAAAAAAAATTCTAATGTGAATGCAATCCGACCCGCATGCAAACAGGACGTCACACGCACTGCACTGTTTACGGAAGTAAACATGGTTTTCACACTCTTCGGTCTAAGGACTAGCGCAGTTTTATGAGATATTTTGCTTCGATGTGTGCTTGAAGAGCGCGTCTGTGGGTGAGCAATTGGAGACAAGAGTGGTGGAATATTCACGCGAGTTCCCTAAAACAGTGTTTTTCAACATTTTTTCAACATTTTTTTTTATTGGAAAAATCCCGAGGCACACCACTAGCGGAAAACATAAAAAAATGAAACTCAGCAGCCGATATTGACAGTAAAAAGTAGTTCTCGCAATTGTTGGATATAAATTCAAACCATAACCAAGCATGCATCACTATAGCTTGTCACGACCTGTCACATCACGCTGTGACTTATTTTGACTTTTTTGGTGTTTTCCTCTGTGTAGTGTTTTAGTTCTTGTCTTGTGCTCCTATTTTGTTGTTGATTGTCATGTCATGTACGGATGTACTTTGTGGACGCCGTCTGCTGCTCCACACGCTGTAAGTCTTTGCTGTCGTCCAGCATTCTGTTATTGTTTACTTTGTAGCCAGTTCAGTTTTAGTTTCGTTCTGCAAAGCCCTCCCTAAGCTTCGATGCCTTTTCTTAGCGTCACTCGCCTTTTGTTTATTTGTGGTTTAAGCGTTAGATACCTTTTTACCTGCACACTGCCTCCCGCTGTCGTTTGCATATTGTGATCACGGCAAACCATGTTCCCGACATCTACAAAGCAATTAGCTAACTGCTGCCACCTACTGATATGGAAGAGTATTACACGGTTACTCTGCCGAGCTCTAGACAGCACAGGCACTCAACAACGGCACTTTGTTTGCGGCTCACAATTACTGCTTTGCAAAAAATATTTTTAACCCAATTAGGTGAAATGACATCATCTCCCACGGCACACCAGGCAATATATCACGCTGCGCCGCGGCACAATGGTTGAAAAACACTGCCCTAAAATATTATTTTTACTTGTTTTCTGCTTCGTCGTCAACTATTTGTTTTGTAACCATCTAGTTTTGGCAAACACTTAAGACGGAAATTGCTTTTTGGTGACGTTCTGGTCGGATGAATGCGACCTGAGCGTTCACATTGAGGACGCGTTGCATACACAGTACAGGCCAAAAGTTTGGACACACCTTCTCGTTTCAATGCGTTTTCTTTATTTTCATGACTATTTACATTGTAGTCTGTCACTGAAGGCATCACAACTATGAATGAACACATGTGGAGTTATGTACTTAACAAAAAAAGGTGAAATAACTGAAAACATGTTTTATATTCTAGTTTCTTCAAAATTGCCACCCTTTGCTCTGATTACTGCTGTGCACACTCTTGGCATTCTCTTGATGAGCTTCAAGAGGTAGTCACCTGACATGGTTTTCACTTCACAGGTGTCATAGCTTTGATGCCTTCAGTGACAATCTACAATGTAAATAGTCATTAAAAAATACAGAAAACGCATTGAAATGAGAAGGTGTGTCCAAACTTTTGGCCTGTACTGTATATCCGATGCATTTCCACATACAAAAGAGGCCTGTGTCGGATATGAACATTTGGAATTGCACTGTTCACACGGACATGGGAAAAAAAAATCGGATCCAAAAAAAATCGGAATGACCTGCCGTGTGAACAGGGACAAACTTCAGCCAGAGAGGTCGTTTTCCGCCTGACACTAGTTTTTGACTTGTTTCCATTCAATAGCGTATCCTTGACCTGCCTACTTTTGGAATCATTTGGGGCTTTTTGCTTAAGACCGGCTTGCACTGACAAGTCAAGCCTTGAGACTCAGAAGGTCACGGCACATTGCAAAATATGGAAATTAGGACTGCTTGCTGCCAGAAAAGAGGATAGTTTGTCACCCAAAAACTAAAAAACATGCCCTTAAACCAGGCATCGACCGCCTAAATGATAGGTTTGCTCATAACGCTTGATACTTTCCCTGTTGGAATCAATAAAATATAATCTATTTTAAATAAATTATGACATTATAAAAGATAATTCTACAGGGTATGTCAGTGTATTATACAAAACCCAAAACCAGTGAAGTTGGCACATTGTGTAAATGGTAAATAAAAACAGAATACAATGATTTGCAAATCCTTTTCAACTTATGTTCAATTGAATAGACTGCAAAGACAAAATATTTAATGTTCGAACTGAGAAACTTAATTTTTTTTTTGCAAATAATCATTAACTTTAGAATTGAATGGCAGCAACACATTGCAAAAAAGTTGGCACAGGGGCATTTTTACCACTGTGTTACATGGCCTTTCCTTTTAACAACACTCAGTAAACGTTTGGGAACTGAGGAGAGCAATTTTTTGAAGCTTTTCAGGTGGAATTATTTCCCATTCTCGCTTGATGTACAGCTTAAGTTGTTCAACAGTCCGGGGTCTCCGTTGTGGTATTTTAGGCTTCATAATGCAGCACATATTTTCAATGGGAGACAGGTCTGGACTACAGGCAGGCCAGTCTAGTACTCCCACTCTTTTACTATGAATATATATTATATAATATATTGTCTTGCTGAAATAAGCAGGAGCGTCCATAATAACGTTGCTTGGATGGCAACATATGTTGCTCCAAAACCTGTATGTACCTTTCAGCATTAATGGTGCCTTCACAGATGTGTACGTTACCCATGCCTTGGGCACTAATACACCCCCATACCATCACAGATGCTGGCTTTTCAACTTTGCGCCTGGAACAATCCGGATGGTTCTTTGCCTCTTTTGTCTGGAGGACACAAAGTCCACAGTTTCCAAAAACAATTTGAAATGTGGACTCGTCAGACCACAGAACACTTTTCCACTTTGTATCAGTCCATCTTAGATGAGCTCGGGCCCAGCGAAGCCGGCTGCATTTCTGGGTGTTGTTGATAAATGGCTTTTGCTTTGCACAGTAGAGTTTTAACTTGCACTTACAGATGTAGCGACAAACTGTAGTTACTGACAGTGGTTTTCTGAAGTGTTCCTGAGCCCATGTGGTGATGTCCTTTACACACTGATGTCGCTTTTTGATGCAGTACCGCCTGAGGGATCGCATTTGTTCACACAGTGCTGACCCTAGCCCCATCCTTGTTTGTGAATGACTGAGGATTTAATGGAAGCTGCTTTTATGCTCAATCATGGCACCCACCTGTTCCCAATGAGCCTGTTCACCTGTGGGATGTTCCAAGTAAGTGTTTGATGAGCATTACTCATCTTTGGCAGTCTTTTTTGCCACTTGTGCCAGCTTTTTTGAAACATGTTGTGGGCATCAAATTCTAAATGAACTGATATTTGCAAAAAATAACACATTTTCCAGTTCGAACATTAAATATTTAGTCTTTGCAGTCTATTCAATTGAATATAAGTTGAAAAGGATTTGCAAATCATTGTATTTAGTTTTTATTTAGGATTTACACAACGTGCCAACGTCACTGGTTTTGTAAAATACAACATGCATTTTCTGAGTTATGTGGTTTCTTGATGACTGCTAAGAAGGATTCCCCAATTCAATCATGGGTTGGCATTTTTGCTGAGTTGAGCGGAGGTATGAGGGTAAATCAACACGGGGATCTGTAATACCCTGTGAAATAAACCCTATGACTAGCCGATTGTTATGAAGGGTACGGACACAAACAGAAGGGTCCTTGTGCTATTGACATTTCCTCGGAGTCAAATCTGATGTGAATGTGGCACAGATGTGAGAAAATGCAAATATTAGCTCACTTCTGACTTTGAGTCAATGGAGGAAGATCTACATTTCCTGACCTACCTCATACATGTTTAACCTCAATTTAATGTGGTATAAAGGACATTATGGTATTTGTAGCTTATAACATGTATAAACATATTAAACGGGTGTGCGTACACAGCAATGAACTTGTCATTATTAAATATATTTTCCATAAATATGTACTCTTCGTATTATGTTGTTAAATAATGTGGGCTAAGTGGGATGAATTGCATTTTATAAAGCAATACATTCTAAAGTCATAAGTCATATCTGATAGTGTTATGTCGGTCAAATTCCTTTCCCTGCTCTCTATTAGGATTGATTTCCCCCCCTTCAAATATCAATATTTAAACACTGTCGTAAATGCTTCTGGAAACCACATCTAAATAAACGCTATAATTAAATCAAACTGCTGCTTAGGAACAATTTCCCATGTATGGGCCAGCACACACAACGTGTTTGTTGTTAAATACACGCCCAGGATAGAATAATGGTAATTAAAAACATCTTGGTTGTTTGGCCAAGAGTTGCTGCTGTCATGTTTATTCAAATTATTGGAGAAGGAGGCTTCTGCAAATTCAACACCCCAGCATTTAAAAAAAAAAAACAACAACTTTGGATAAATAAACTGCTTTTATAGTGTTAAGGTATAACTTTCAAACACTGACATAAGCAGTACGAGCTCTCAGTTAAGCATTGCTTTCAATGACGCGTGACATATGTGTAACTTTTTCTACATGGAAGTGGAAAGCCAAGATGTTGATTATTCTTTCTTTTAGGTTTATTTAATTTAGATACATTTATTTGATAAAAAAAATGTAATTCAAAATTTTTAATATATATTTGGGGCATCCTAAAACCTAATACACTGAACATAAGACAAGGGGGAATTGTGTGTTGCCAGATGTGCCACCGATTACGATATATATATATATATATATATATATATATATATATATATATATATATATATATATATATATATATATATATATATATATATATATATATACACACACACACTCATATATAGCTCGGTATAGCTCGGTTGGTAGAGCGGCCGTGCCAGCAACTTGAGGGTTGCAGGTTCAATCCCCGCTTCCGCCATCCTAGTCACTGCCGTTGTGTCCTTGGGCAAGACACTTTACCCACCTGCTCCCAGTGCCACCCACACTGGTTTAAATGTAACTTAGATATTGGGTTTCACTATGTAAAGCGCTTTGAGTGACTAGAGAAAAAGCGCTATATAAATATAATTAACTTCACTTCACATATATATACACATATATCAGGGTTTCCCGCAGTGCTTTGTTGTTAATGTCACCTCTATATTTATAATGTTGACTGTCAATCAGAATGTGCAATAATGTTATGTTACTTACTGTGCCTTGTATATACATTTTTATTTTTTATTTTTAGCTAAGTACCGTGTGACTTGTTGAAGGGTGGACTAGCAAAGTAACATTTTCATTGTACGGCAAACTGTCTGTTTAACTGTGCATATGACAATAAACAATCTTGAATCTTGAATCTTTGGCAAGTTTCACTGCAATAAGGCGCTTTTGGTAGCCATCCACAAGCTTCTGGCAAGCTTCTGGTTGAGTTTTTGACCACTCCTCTTGACAAAATTGGTGCAGTTCAGCTAAATTTGTTGGTTTCTTCAGCATTGTCCACACGTTTAAGTCAGGACTTTGGGAAGGCCATTCTAAAACCTTAATTCTAGCCTGATTTAGCCATTCGTTGACAACTTTTGACGTGTGTTTGGAGCCATTGTCCTGTTGGAACACCCAACTGCGCCTAAGACCCAACCTCCAGGCTGATGATTTGAATTTGGAGGTAATCCTCCTTTTTCATTGTCCCATTTACTCTCTGTAAAGCACCAGTTCCATTGGCAGCAAAACAGGCCCAGAGCATAATACTACCACCACCATGCTTGACGGTAGGAATGGTGTTCCTGGGATTAAAGGCCTCATTTTTTCTCTTCCAAACATATTGCTGGGTATTGTGGCCAAACAGCTCAATTTTTGTTTCATCTGACGTCACATGGACAAAGATAAGACCTTATGGAGTAAAGTTCTGTGATCAGATGAAACAAAAATTGAGATGTTTGGCCACAATACACAGCAATATGTTTGGAGGGAGAAAAGGTGAGGCCTTTAATCCCAGGAACACCCTCTCTACCTTCAAGCATGGTGGTGGTTTTGCTGCCAATGGAACTGGTGCTTTAAATGGGACAATGAAAAAGGAGAATTACCTCTAAATTCTTCAGTACAACCTAAAATTATCAGCCCGGAGGTTGGGTCTTGGGCGCAGTTGGGTGTACCAACAGGACAATGACCCCAAACACATGTCAAAAGTGGTAAAGGAATGGCTAAATCAGGCTAGAATTAAGGTTTTAGAATGGCTTTCCCAAAGGCCTGACTTAAACGTGTGGACAATGCTGAAGAAACCAACAAATTTAACTGAACTGCACCAATTTTGTCAAGAGGAGTGGTCAAAAACTCAACCAGAAGCTTGCCAGAAGCTTGTGGATGGCTACCAAAAGCACCTTATTGCAGTGAAACTTGCCAAGGGACATGTAACCAAATATTAACATTGCTGTATGTATACTTTTGACCCAGCAGATTTGGTCACATGTTTAGTAGACGCATAATAAATTCATAAAAGAACCAAACTTCATGAATGTTTTTTGTGACCAACAAGTATGTGCTCCAATCACTCTATCACAAAAATATAAGAGTTGTAGAAATGATTGGAAACTCAAGACAGCCATGACATGATGTTCTTTACAAGTGTATGTAAACTTTTGATCGCGACTGTATATATACGCACACGCAAAAGCATACACACAGGACATGGAAGAGAATGAATTACTGCGTGTGCCTGGAAGTGGAGTCTCTTGCGTTAGAACTCATTAACTGTTGCTATTTTCACTTTTTACTACGTTCCACTTTTTGTATTGATGTTGAATTATTGTTGTACTGAGCAGCCAAAACAGATGTTTGCTATTGCGACATCAAGTTAAAATTGAGTTTCTATGGTTATCGTCATACTTCTTTACTTCTATCATGAGAGGCAAGCCTCATCAGGTCTGCTCCTCCTAAGAGGACAGTGAAAAGTGAAAGTGAAAGATGACAACATTTGATAAAGTCATATTCAATATTCAAACAGAACTGTTTTGGCCATTTTTGTTATTGTTGGTTCGTAATCCATTCCAAACTGTCGGGTCGTTCAAAAACCGAAACTATTCTTCCCAAAGGAAATAATGCAAATCCAATTATAGACACTCAAAAATATTAACACAAAACTCATTTTATAGAGAATCAGTATAGTTATATACATTTAAAACAATGCAAAATACATACGATCGAATTCTGCTCGTACTACTGGATATTATATACACATAAAATCAAACAGATCCATATTTCAATACATTTGTTGCTCGTCTGGCTGCAGACTCAGATGGCTAAAACACTTGGCGAGGAAACAATCAGTCAGAGCTGCCTTCGCCAAATTGTCCCTGGGTAATGTTGCAATGTTCAATGCAAACAAAAACAAGTATGAATGATAAGGAAAGCTCAAAACGTACAGTAAGGCTCCGTTTTTCAAAATGCGCTAGCTCGATGCTATTATACATCAGATATGCCATATACATGCTACTGATTAGCATTAGCGATTTTACATGGAGATTTCAACACCTCCAAATTTGGTAATCACTACAACTAAGACGCACCTTACAATCAAACATCTGATGTGTAATAAGTAGAGATGTCCGATAATGGCTTTTTTGCCGATATCTGATATTGTCCAACTCTTAATTACCGATTCTGATATCAACCGATACCGATATATACAGTCGTGGAATTAACACATTATTATGCCAAATTTTGTTGTGATGCCCCGCTGGATGCATTAAACAATGTAACAAGGTTTTCCAAAATAAATCAACTCAAGTTATGGAAAAAAAATGCCAACATGGCACTGCCATATTTATTATTGAAGTCACAAAGTGCATTCTTTTTTTTAACATGCCTCAAAACAGCAGCTTGGAATTTGGGACATGCTCTCCCTAAAAGAGCATGAGGAGGTTGGGGGGGGCGGGGTTGAGGGGTAACGGGGGGTGTATATTGTAGCGTCCCGGAAGAGTTAGTGCTGCAAGGGGTTCTGGGTATTTGTTCTGTTGTGTTTATGTTGTGTTACGGTGCGGATGTTCTCCCGAAATGTGTTTGTCATTCTTGTTTGGTGTGGGTTCACAGTGTGGCGCATATTTGTTACAGTGTTAAAGTTGTTTATACGGCTACCCTCAGTGTGACCTGTATGGCTGTTGACCAAATATGCCTTGCATTCACTTGTGTGTGTGAAAAGCCGTAGATATTATGTGACTGGGCCGGCACGCAAAGGCAGTGCCTTTAAGGTTTATTGGCGCTCTGTACTTCTCCCTACGTCCGTGTACTCAGCAGCGTTTTAAAAAGTCATACATTTTACTTTTTGAAACAGATACCGATAATTCTGAAACCGATACCGATAATTTCCGATATTACATTTTAAAGCATTTATCGGCCGATAATATCGGCAGTCCGATATTATTGGACATCTCTAGAAATAACAAATTTATACGGTGGCCGTATAAACAACTTTAACACTGTTACAAATATGCGCCACACTGTGAACCCACACCAAACAAGAATGACAAACACATTTCGGGCGAACATCCGCACAGTAACACAACATAAACACAACAGAACAAATACCCAGAACCCCTTGCAGCACTAACCCCCCCCCCCCCACACACACACACCTCAACCTCTTCATGCTCTTTCAGAGAGAGCATGTCCCAAATTCCAAGCTGCTGTTTTGAGGCATGTTAAAAAAAATAATGCACTTTGTGACTTCAATAATAAATATGGCAGTGCCATGTTGGCATTTTTTTCCATAACTTGAGTTGATTTATTTTGGAAAACCTTGTTACATTGTTTAATGCATCCAGCGGGGCATCACAACAAAATTAGGCATAATAATGTGTTAATTCCACGACTGTATATATCGGTATCGGTTGATATCGGAATCAGTAATTAAGAGTTGGACAATATCGAAATATCGGATATTGGCAAAAAAGCCATTATTGGACATCTCTACTTATTTCTGTGTGTATGTCTGGACCCCGGGGATTAAGAGACAGTAGCCAAGTGCATGAAGCCCTTTTCATCTGGGAAAACGTAGACAACGCAAAAAAACAAAGATGTCCAGAGGACTGGCATCCTTATTGGCAACTCGGGACAGATGAGTCCCGATTGCCGATCAGGCACAGGTAAGATAGCAAGTGCTCAGACCAGGAGGTAAACAGGAAGTGGAAGGAAAAATAAGAGCGCTTCACGGTAAATAATATAAAATACAATAAAATAATAATTGTCATGTCATATCATGACAATTTTGAACATCATATTTTCCCAATTTTTTTTTTTTTTTCAAACAAGCATCAAATTACATAAAATAAAGTATAAAAATCAGTTCACATGAATAAAAAAAAAAGTGTCATTTTTTTTCCCCAAATAAAATTCTGCTTAGGGCCCCAATTAATAAATTGCACCACTGTTCTTCACCAACTCAGTGGCCTTGTGGTTAGAGTGTCCGCCCTGAGATCGGTAGGTTGTGAGTTCAAACCCCGGCCGAGTCATACCAAAGACTATAAAAATGGGACCCATTACCTCCCTGTTTGGCACTCAGCATCAAGGGTTGGAATTGAGGGTTAAATCAACAAAAATGATTCCCGGGCGCGGCCACCGCTGCTGCCCACTGCTCCCCTCACCTCCCAGGGGGTGGAACAAGGGTCAAATGCAGAGGACAAATTTCGCCACACCTAGTGTGTGTGACTATCATTGGTACTTTAACTTAACTTTAACTTCACAACGTATGCTTGAAGGTATGAGACCCCTGATGACCAAAGTTTGGACATCCCTGCTATAGGACCATCACATTTTCCATTCCTACTTAATTTTTTCTCTTTGTCGAGTTTTTGTTTCACTTGCATTAATAATTGGCTTTTAGAAATCTGTTTAATGCTTAGGATTATGCTGCAGTTTTTTTCTGTATATATGACACTTAGATGAGGTTGAGGAGATTTGGGCTCCAGTGTATGAGCTGATCAAACGACTCATTTGAATTCAGAGATAAGACCGTAACTGTTCCGAGTATCTGGATATATTTAGCAGTCAGCTGTGTGGAACGAAGAAGAGAGCCGGTTCAACAATTTTGTTGCCGTTTTCACTTTGTTAAAAAAAAAAAGCCTCGTCTTCAGCCGTAAACAAAACTTGCATATTCAGGTTGCGGTGAACACATTCCCCAGGCTGGGAGCTAATCTGATGGTTCAGCGAGTTTCAGGCAAGGGGAAGACAAAACAGTCTTTGAGAGTCCTCAGACTGCTGCTGATTGGTTGCTGATAAACGCTCCTCTGGATGATGTCACAAGCTGAGGCCGAGCTACACGGTGATGACGGAGGGCATGAGAGAATGTCTACATGCCTACTTCCAGATACACAATCTGTACATGTTTGCATTAATATCAATACGGCCATACACACAGTACAGGCCAAAAGTTTGGACACACCTTCTCATTTCAATGCGTTTTCTATATTTTCATGACTATTTACATTGTAGATTGTCACTGAAGGCATCACAACTATGAATGAACACGTGGAGTTATGTACTTAACAAAAAAAAGGTGAAATAACTGAAAACATGTTTTATATTCTAGTTTCTTCAAAATAGCCACCCTTTGCTCCGATTACTGTTTTGCACACTCTTGGCGTTCTCTAGATGAGCTTCAAGAGGTAGTCACCTGAAAGGGTTTTCACTTCACACGCTGCAAAAACTGAAATCTAAGTAAGATTAAATATCTCAAATAAGGGTGATATTTGCTTATTTTCTGTCTAATAAGATAATTCTTCTCACTAAACACATTTTATGTTAGAGTGTTTTACTTGTTTTAAGGGTTTTGGTCCTAAATGATCTCAGTAAGATATTACAGCTTGTTGCTGAGATTTTATGACCTACATTGAGTAAAACATGCTTGAAACTAGAATATCAACTGGTGCAAAGATGCATCATCAACAATATAAAACTACTTTTTTAAAGTAATAATTTCTTACTTCAAGCATGAAAAAAAAAAATCATGATACCGAGCGCATATCATTATGTCAAGATAATGGCACTAGCATTTACTTAATTTAAGAATATTTTACAACATATTGAGCAAAAATTTCTTTTTTTTTCTACCAAGAAAAGTGCACTTGTTATTAGTGAGAATATACTTATTTTAAGGTATTTTGAGGTTTATTGAGGTTAGCTAATTTTACTTGTTTTGGAAAGTCTTGACAAGCCGAATTTTGTTGTTCTATTGGCAGATAATTTTGCTTAGTTAAAATAAAATACCCCTCATTTTTTGTATTTTTTTTTCTTGTTTTTGAACCCCACCCCCAGCAACCCTACCTGGCCTCCCCCTATCCCCATCTCCAACTCCGCCCCGCCCCCCCTCCCTCTCCCTCCCCCTTCACCTGGAGGACGATCAACATGCCTCTCTCTCTCTCTCCTCTCTCTCCTTGCTCTTCAACTTCAACAGCAATAATAACCAACAATTTTTCTGGTCAGTACCACAACACAGCGGACTCTGATGCTCTTTTTGGTTCCAGTGGACTACACATCATCCACCTTAATGTGAACAGCCTCTCTGGAGCCAAACTTGACCAAATCAGAGAAATGTTCCTCAACACGAAGGTAAAAATCTTGTGTTTCTCTGAAACCAAATTTGATCAAAGTATTTCTGACTCAGAGATAGAAATACAAAACTTTTCGGTTATCAGAAAGGATAGGAATAAACACGGTGGGGGCGTTTGTATGTATATTCACCAGGATATTACATACATAACTCGCACTGATCTTAACCACAATGACCTGGAATCTGTGTGGGCGGAAATCAAATTTAAAAACGCTAAGCCGGTACTAATAGGGACTGTTTATAGACCCCCTAATCAGAGTGATTTCTATGGGCTTTGGAAGAATGCTTGGCAAGGACAGACAACATGGAGAAAAATATAACTGGGGATCTGAACACAGATATTCAACGCAAAGATGCGCCTGTCTTCAGATCCTTCAGCAAGTTTTATAATCGGCACGGTCTTTCCCAGCTAATAGCGCTACCCACAAGGGTGTGTGATTCCACCCAATCAACCATAGATCTCATTCTTACTTCAGACCGGCCTGAAATAAAAAATAGTGGGGTCATGATCTGTGGTCTTAGCGACCACTATCTAACCTTCTGCACCCGTAAAATAGCTAAACCTAAAGCCAATGGCCACATAACAGCCCAATCCAGATCCCTCAAAAAATACTCCAAGGACAATTTCAATTTAAAATTAGATGAGTGGGACTGGTCCCCTGTGCTCGCGAGCAACCTGGTCGATGTTGCTTGGGATCGCTTCAAAACGGTGTTCCTAAAGATACTAAATGACATGGCTCCCGTGAAAACAGTCAGGATCAAAGCCCGCTCGGAACCATGGATGAATCCGGACCTATTAGCTGCCATAAAAGACAGAGACAGGAAATACTCTGAATACCAAAAATGTAAAACAGAAGTAGATAAACAACCCAATAATATCAACCTCAAATTACTCCTTTCAACTCTCAAGAAGCAATGCAATAAATTAAGAAATAAGTCAACCAACCTGACTAAATCCTTAAAAAAAAATTACATTAACGACAAAATAGAGGAAAACACAAATAAGCCACGTGAGCTCTGGAAAATTCTCAACAACCAGCTTCCTGGTTGCAGCCAGAAACTTAAAACAAGACTCACCAACATCAGCATCAAGGAGGGTGACTCCCTCATTACAGACAAAATGGAGGTAGCTAGCAGACTTAACATCTTTTTCACCAGCATAGCCGCAACTCTTGTCAACAAGCTGTCCCACCACTCTGGTCGCTTTGGTGTAGAACACATTAAAGCCTTCTACAGAAAGCTAGGAGTATCCAACGATGATTTCAAATTAGAAATGGTCACAGCTGATGAGGTGTTTAAAAAATTGAGCGCGCTCCACCCTAACAAGGCCACCGGCCTTGATAATATTCCCTCCAGATTCCTCAGGGACTCTGCCTCCATCATTGCCCCGATCATCACGCACATAATAAACCTATCAATTACACAAGGCCAAGTACCAAAAGATTTTAAGATAGCAAGAGTAACTCCCCTCTTTAAAAAAGGAAGCAAATTGGAACCTGGCAACTACCGACCTGTTTCTATTCTCAGTTCCGTTTCTAAAGTAATGGAGAAAATAGTTTATGAACAGGTCGATAGTTACCTTGCCACTAATAAACTCATGTACAAATTACAATCCGGCTTCAGAACTAACCACTCCACTGACACATGCCTTCTCTATCTGGCCGACCACATCAAACATGAGGTGGACGCGGGCAAATACTGTGGCATGGTCATGCTGGACCTTCAGAAGGCCTTTGACACCGTTAACCACGCTATACTGTTGGATAAGCTCAGACCAATCGGATTTAACAAAACCTCATGGAGCTGGATGCAATCTTACTTGGAGGGGAGGGAGCAGGTGGTAGAGGTGAACGGCACCGTGTCCCCCCCCCCTCTCTGTGAGCTGTGGAGTCCCCCAAAGCAGTATATTGGGACCTTTACTGTTCCTAATATACATAAACGACATGTCATCGGCATGCGACTGTGAATTGTTTTTGTTTGCGGATGACTCTGCCTTGCTGGTATCCGGCAAGGACAAGTCACAGGTGGAGAAAATCCTCAGTGCTGAGCTCTGTAGAACTTGCACCTGGCTCGCTGACAACAAGCTATCCATACACTTGGGTAAAACAGAATCCATCCTGTTTGGGTCCCACATCAAACTTAAGAAAGTCAATGACTTCACCATAAAAGTAGGTGACATTGTTATCACCAGGAAAGATGAGGTCACCTACCTAGGTTCCATTCTAGAGGCTAACCTTTCCTTTGATAAAATGGCAACCAAGGTAATCAAAAAGGTTAACCAACGAACGAGATTTCTCTACAGAATTTCCTCTCTGGTCAACAAAAGCACCTTGAGGATTCTCTTGTTCAACCCTTTTTCGATTACGCATGCACCTCCTGGTACCCTAGCACCTCCAAAACCCTCAAATCTAAACTCCAAACATCTCAGAACAAGCTAGTCAGGTTACTTCTAGACCTCCACCCCAGATCCCACCTCACTCCTACCCACTTCTCTAAAGTGGGCTGGCTCAAGGTGGAGGACAGAGTTAAACAACTTGCACTGAGCCTAGTCTATAAAATCCACTACACCTCGCTGATACCGAAGTACATGTCAAACTACTTCCTTAACGTAAATGACCGCCATAACCACAACACCAGGGGGTGCTCCACTAACCACGTTAAACCCAGATTCCGAACTAACAAAGGTCTTAACTCATTCTCTTTCTATGCCACATCAATGTGGAATGCGCTCCCAACAGGTATAAAAGAAAGGGCATCTCTATCCTCCTTCAAAACCGCAATAAAAGTTCACCTCCAGGCAGCTACAACCCTAAACTAACACCCTCCCCGGATAGCTAATAATCAAATGTAAACAATCAAATGCAGATACTTTCTCTTTTTCTTATGCCTTCTGATCTCTCTCTCTCTCTCTCTCTCTCTCTCTCTCTCTCTCTCTCTATGTCCACTACTTGATGTCCATATCCCCCCCCCCTCCTCCACACCCCTGATTGTAAATAATGTTAATAATTCAATGTGATTATCTTATGTGATGACTGTATTATGATGATAGTATATATGATAGTATATATCTGTATCATGAATCAATTTAAGTGGACCCGACTTAAACAAGTTGAAAAACTTATTCGGGTGTTACCATTTAGTGGTCAATTGTACGGAATATGTACTTCACTGTGCAACCTACTAATAAAAGTCTCAATCAATCAATCAAAAAACACTGACTTTTTGCAGTGCAGGTGTCATAGTTTTGATGCCTTCAGTGACAATCTACAATGTAAATAGTCATGAAAAAAAAAAAAAAAGGCATTTAACCTGGTTAGAGTGGCCGCCCTGAGATCAGTAGGTTGTGAGTCATACCAAAGACCTTTAAAAAAAAAAAAAAGGGACCCATTACCTCCCTGCTTGGCACTGGAATTGGGGGTTAAATCACCAAAATGATTGCCGGGCGCAGCCACCGCTGCTGCTCACTGCTCCCCTCACCTCCCAAGGGGTGGACAAGGGGATGGGTCAAATGCAGAGGGTAATTTCACCACACCTAGTGTGTGTGTGACAATCATTGGTACTTTAACTTTCAACTTTAAACGAGAAGGTGTGACCAAACTTTTGGCCTGTACTGTGTACTGCAATTAGAACCCGCTGAAAAATAGCCATAGCTACAATTACACAAATATTTACACTGAATTAGTCATCTTACTCTTGATTTGAATCGTAATCAATAACTTATTTTTAACCTACTTACAATTTACAGCCTTGTCAAGTGATATGAAACCATGCGTTAATCACAAAGATTATTTATTTAACATGTAAACTTTAGGCTCAGGTCAGGCTGATTCGAAAAATAAGTACGAACCAAAAATACTGCATAAGAATGGAGTCATAAATAACTGACGGGAAACACATTTACATACAATTGTTAAAATAAATAAATAAACTAAATCAATAATGAATATGTTCCTTAACTAAAGTGTCAATAAAGTGCAAATGGAAATACAGCTTCACCACTTTAGTCATATTTTTGGCGCTTAAGAAACTTCTCTATGACTTCTTCTGTTTATTTGCTACTGTCATTACTGCCACAAGTGGTGGAAATAAATAAACTAAAACAATAATGAATATGTTTCTCAACTAAAGTGTCAATAAAGTGCAAATGGAAATACAGCTTCACCACTTTAGTCATATTTTTGGCGCTTAAGAATCAATCAATCAATCAATCAATGTTTATTTATATAGCCCTAAATCACAAGTGTCTCAAAGGGCTGCACAAGCCACAACGACATCCTCGGTACAGAGCCCACATACGGGCAAGGAAAAACTCACCCCAGTGGGACGTCGGTGAATGACTATGAGAAACCTTGGAGAGGACCGCATATGTGGGTAACCACCCCCCCCCCCCCCCCCCTCTAAGGGAGACCGAAAGCAATGGATGTCGAGTGGGTCTGGCATAACATTGTGAAAGTCCAGTCCACAGTGGATCCAACACATCAGCGAGAGTCCAGTCCACAGCGGGGCCAGCAGAAAACCATCCCGAGCGGAGACGGGTCAGCAGCGCAGAGATGTCCCCAACCGATACACAGGCTAGTGGTCCACCCGGGGTCCCGACTCTGGACAGCCAGCACTTCATCCATGGCCACCGGACCTATGCAACTCCCCCTCGCAAGGGACAGGGGAGAAGAGGAGAGAAGAAAAGAAACGGCAGATCAACTGGTCTAAAAAAGGGGGGTCTATTTAAAGGCTAGATTATACAAATGAGTTTTAAGATGGGACTTAAATGCTTCTACTGAGGTAGCATCTCTAACTGTTACCGGGAGGGCATTCCAGAGTACTGGAGCCAGAATAGAAAACGCTCTATAGCCCGCAGACTTTTTTTTGGCTTTGGGAATCACTAATAAGCCGGAGTTCTTTGAACTTTGAACTTCTCTATGACTTCTTCTGTTTATTTGCTACTGTCGTTACTGCCACAAGTGGTGGAAATAAATAAACTAAAACAATAATGAATATGTTTCTCAACTAAAGTGTCAATAAAGTGCAAATGGAAATACAGCTTCACCACTTTAGTCATATTTTTGGCGCTTAAGAAACTTCTCTATGACTTCTTCTGTTTATTTGCTACTGTCATTACTGCCACAAGTGGTGGAAATAAATGAACTAAAACAATAAGGAATATGTTTCTTAACTAAAGTGTCAATAAAGTGCAAATGGAAATACAGCTTCACCACTTTAGTCATATTTTTGGCGCTTAAGAAACTTCTCTATGACTTCTTCTGTTTATTTGCTCGATAAGTTGGGCCCCCGAGGTCAAAAACATGAAGAACTCCTGCTTTAAGTCACAAGCAAAAACTTGAGTTACTTGAGTGTGAAGGCGAGGCAGTTCGAGAGTACACTGAAGCAGAATCAGTCTAACCTCAGCCAAGGACGTGAAAACAATATCTTAACGGCGGACATTTATCCATGAAAATATAGAGGAGCTGCTGACGGTGTGTTTGACGGAGAAGATACCGTAAACGTCCGCTCTGCGAAGTGAATGCGGTACATTATTATAATATTACTTCATAAAACTACTTGGTTTTTGTAGTACATTACTTTGTCTGGTTTATTTCTTATTCAAAAGTGTTTTTTTCTTGTTAAAATTCTGCTATTTTTCCAATTGATTTCAATTCATTTCATAGCCGACGTTGTGTTGAGTGTGATGAGTTCCGAGCTCCATTATAGAATCCATTTCTTTATGTACTTTTTGCTCCTGAAAATGATGCTGGCAGTCATTGAATATTTTTGGGGAGAAATGGGAAGATAACTAACTGTACTTGGAAGGGCTCCTTTTTATTTTGCCGCCGCCTCTTGGTGTGACGTCATCTACAGCAGTGTTTTTTATCCTTTTTTTGAGCCTAGGCACATTTTTTACGTTGAAAAAACCCGGAGGCACACCACCAGCAGAAATCATAAAAAAAAAGAAACTCAGTTGACAGTAAAAAGTCGTTAACCATAACCAACCATGCATCACTATAGCTCTTGTCTCAAAGTAGGTGTACTGTCACATGACCTGTCACATCACGCCGTGACTTATTTTGATTTTTTTGCTGTTTTCCCGTGTGTAGTGTTTTAGTTCTTGTCTTGCGTTCCTATTTTGGTGGCTTTTTCTCTTTTTTTGGTATTTTCCTGTAGTAGTCATGTCTTCCTTTGAGCGATATTTGCCACATCTACTTTGTTTTAGCGATCAAGAATATTTCAGTTATTTTTATCCTTCATTGTTGATTGTCATGTCATGTTCGGATGTACATTGTGGACGCCGTCTTCGCTCCACAGTAAGTCTTTGCTGTCATCCAGCATTCTGTTTCTGTTTACTTTGTAGCCAGTTCAGTTTTAGTTCCGTTCTGCATAGCCTTCCTTAAGCTTCAATGCCTTTTCTTAGGGGCACTCACCTTTTGTTTATTTTTGGTTTAAGCATTAGATACCCTTTTACCTGCACGCTGCCTCCCGCTGTTTCCGACATCTACAAAGCAATTATTTACCTGCTGCCACCTACTGATATGGAAGAGTATTACACGGTTACTCTGCCGAGCTCTCAACAACAACACATAATTTGCAGACTATAATTACTGGTTTGCAAAAAATATTTTTAACCCAAGTAGGTGAAATTAGATCATCTCCCATGGCACACCAGACTGGTTGAAAAACACTGATCTACAGAACTGGAGCCTATGTGGATAAAGGCATGTATAAATATTATTTTGATAACTTAATTGAATGTTTTTGTCATCATGATTACTTCAAAACAGACTGGTTAACATTATTAGCAAATGTAAATATTGTAATATATAAACACCATAGCCTGTGTTTTCTTATATACCGGGTTTGCCTGTCATGGGTATTTTCTTATACGTATTACAACTTGATTAATATTTTTTATTCTGTCTTGTTGTAGCAGTGTAGCGTGCAAGGACGGGAGTGGAAGAAGTGTCAAAAGATGGAGCTAACTGTTTTAATGACATTCAGACATTACTTAAATCAAAAACGGAGCAGCATCTTCTCATCTGGAAACAACGTGAAAAACCGTCCGACCGGAACTCTCTTATAACTAAAGTTCCTTGGGTGAATAATGTATACTCACTACACCGGTATGTTTTAGCGCTTTCATGGCGAGTTTACTGACAGATACAAGTAAGAACTTTACACTACTTTATATTAGAAATGTCAACAGCGGAGGATGAATGTCCCATAACAAGAAGATAGAGAAAAAGAAGAAGCTTATCGAACTACAAAGGCGGACCCGCGCAAATTTTCAGGACTTATGCAGATCCGAAATACAGATCAGCATGTACCATAAAGTAAGAAAAGTTGCTTTTGCATAATATTGCGAAACAAATCGCCAGATAATATTTTTGGTTTTCTTAAAGTTTGCATGTTGCCAAACTTCCCACCCTTCTAAATCTCCTGAAATGGTTACTTACTCTTGAGGAAAGCACCTATGTTCTTTTTGCATTTTCTCAACCGCAATTCAACTCAACGTACAATTCCTGCAATAAAAACTTCAGTAGAAGAGGATACAAAATAGAATACAAGCGACTTATAGTTCACCTTTTTTTCTTTGCTTTTTGAGCGCCAATGCATGCTGCAAAAAGTGGCTAAAACTTGTACAAAACCCAGAACCAGTGAAGTTGGCACGTCGTGTAAATCGTAAATAAAAACAAAATACAATGATTTGCAAATCCTTTTCAACTTATATTCAATTGAATAGACTGCAAAGACAAGATATTTAACGTTAGAACTGGAAAACTTTTGTCATTTTTTGCAAATATTAGCTCATTTAGAATTTGATGCCTACAACATGTTTCAAAAAAGCTGGCACAAGTGGCAAAAAAGACTGAGAAAGTTGAGTAATGCTCATCAAACACTTATTTGAAACAGCCCACAGGTGAACAGGCTAATTGGGAACAGGTGGGTGCCATGATTGGGTATACAAGCAGCTTCCATGAAATGCTCAGTCATTCACAAACAAGGATGGGGCGAGGGTCACCACTTTGTCAACAAATGCGTGAGCAAATTGGCCAACAGTTTAAGAACAACATTTCTCAACGAGCTATTGCAAGGAATTTCCCCAACTACGGTCCGTAATATCATCAAAAGGTTCTGAGAATCTGGAGAAATCACTGCACTTAAGCGATGACATTACGGACCTTTGATCCCTCAGGCGGCACTGCATCAAAAACCGACATCAGTGTGTAAAGGATATCACTACATGGGCTCACGAACACTTCAGAAAACCACTGTCAGTAACTACAGTTGGTCGCTACATCTGTAAATGCAAGTTAAAACTCTACAATGCAAAGCGAAAGCCATTTATCAACAACACCCAGAAACGCCGCCGGCTTCGCTGGGCCCGAGCTCATCTAAGTTGGACTGATGCAAAGTGGAAAAGTGTTCTGTGGTCTGACGAGTCCACATTACAAATAGTTTTTGGAAACTGTGGACGTCGTGTCCTCCGGAACAAAGAGGAAAAGAACCGTCCGGATTGTTATAGGCGCAAAGTTCAAAAGCCAGCATCTGTGATGGTATGGGGGTGTATTGGTGCCCAAGGCATGGGTAACTTACACATCTGTGAAGGCACCATTAATGCTGAAAGGTACATACAGGTTTTATGTTGTCATTCAAGCAACGTCTTTTTCATAGACGCCCCTGCTTATTTCAGAAATTAAGTTTCTCAGTTTGAACATTAAATATCTTGTCTTTGCAGTCTATTCAAGTGAATATAAGTTGAAAAGGATTTGCAAATCATTGTATTCTGTTTTTATTTACAAATTACACAATGTGCCAACTTCACTGGTTTTGGGTTTTGTACAATATGTGATGTACCGACTATTTTTCCGCGCGTCCTGATTCAGTCTTTCTCCCTTCGAGGCTAATTTCTTCAAATTCTGCACGGAAATATCGTGATTCAGTATTAGGGTGTTACCAAAGCACATACTATGCAATTTAAAATTGCCTGCGGTCTTCTGTAGGTGACGTCGACAGGATGATGCAAGCCCGACCAGATTTTTGAGCTAAAAGTGTGCGTTCCAAAATGTGCTAAAACTTGTCAGAAAACAAACTTTATATCACTACAGTGTCTTTATTGAAGGGGAATTTTACCTGTAGACATTTTTAGGTCCAGGACTATGAAATATTGTGCAAATGTCCGCATTAGAGGGGCCCTAATGTGTTTGTTTATACTGTATGAAGTTACATTGTACTGTTGGCCATACGTGGTGTGTTTTGAGGGTCCGGAACGGATTAATAGCATTTCAATTAATTTCAATGGTGGTCATGAAGTAGGAGCAATTAACCGTGTAAACTGAGCTACCAGGGTTTATGTAAAACACATCATAAAGCTTTCATGCTTGCAGTAAGTAATTGTCTAAACCCCGAGCTTGGAAATGGAGCTCATTAAGTGACGTTAATGTTCAAAATGATCCTGGAACCGAATGATTACCACAAGTTCTGGTGACATATTTATTTTGGAATATGACAAATAGACTTCAATGATACAGCATTAAGATGAAATTTATTTTTAACTTTGCATAAAATGTAGAAATGGGATTTATGGCTCTACGAATGCAGCCGGCCGGGACTTGAAGAGTAATTCGTTATAACAGGGACGTTCAAAAGACTGGCTCGTTATTATATTTCTCTTTTAAAAAATGTTAGGAAGGTATTTGTTTTCAATCAAGGAAATAATAAACAGGTGGTAGTTATGAATAAGATTTTGATCTGAATAGTTCAAATCTTCACATTTGTGATAAACATTCTAAAATATTAATTACAATGAATAAGAATATCAGTACAAATAATAATTATATTATGATTATAATTATTATAATTTTAATAATCAGAATAATGATATAATTAAAATTGCATCTGTTTTTTTTTAAACTTATTTTTCATTATTTAAGTTTTTCTCACCTAAGAAACTTTGTGGCACAGCCCCCCCCAAAAAAAAAAAAAAAAAACCTGCAGATGCTACAAAACACCCATGCAAATCAACTTTACTGTAAAAAAACAACAACACAAAAATAAACAAAAGAAGTGCATTTTAACAACAGGAAAAATATAGCCTACAATAAAACATTTTATAATGCTTTGCTTATAAAAAATATAAAAACTACAATAAAAATGAGCACCATTTTAATTTAGGATGTGTGATCAAGCCGTAAGACTCTTGAAGGCATCATAATTAAATTATCCCCTCAACTCCCCCCGAAATGGATTAACTCGCTGGAATAAAAAAGGCAATATAACATACATCCATAATCGTGGACGCATGTGAAAAAGTGCTATATATTTATCTATATATTTATATATTATTTATATATATTTATTTATTTATATATGCACCTTATTGCTTTTTTTATCCTGCACTACCATGAGCTTATGTAACGAAATTTCGTTCTTATCTGTGCTGTAACGTTCAAATTTGAGTGACCATAAAAAGGAAGTCTAAGTCTAAGTAAAATTTACGTGCTGCAAAGACATATAATTTCACCAGTATTTTTTGTAAGAATCTTGTGTTTTCATCCTATATTTTGTCAACTCTTTTCTGCAGTGCAGCAGCATTTTATTAGGTTAAGATCACTACGCAATAAGTTGATTGATGCGGAAACGTTTGATACCGGATACTTTCTAATATGCTTTTGCCTTGGACACTTTGGATCTGTAAGTAATATGCAACAATGATTATATTATATATGTTTATATGGATATATTGACAAATGTGCTGTGATACGAGTTGCGTGCTTGCTGGGAAACCACAGACTGGGAGGCAATTGGAGCGGCCACGAACAATCTGGACGAGTATACGGACACTGTGACCTCATACATACAGTTCAATGACGCGCGCATCATTCCAACGCGCACCAGGGTTTGTTATAACAACGACAAGCCCTGGTTCACACCCAAGCTCCGACAGCTGCGCAAGAAGAAGGAGGCTGCGGGGAGAAGCGGGGACCGAAGTACATACAGAGAAGCGAAGTACCACTTCACCAGGGAAGTGGAGAAAGCTAAATCTGTGTACTCTAACCGTCTACAGCAGGGGTGTCAAAGTCAAATGGACGGAGGGCCAAATAAAAAATTTAGCTACAAGCCGAGGGCCGGACTGTTCGAATGTTCATTGAAAAAATTTTAAATGACGCATATAGTCTAGTGAACCTAATTGAACCTACTGAAAACCTAACAAATATATTCCAATATGATCAGATAAATAAAGCAATATTTTCTTATGGCTCTGTCAGTAATCTTTAATTTTCAACAGACACAAAAGACAAATTTCCTTTATATAAAAATCCCCATAACATGAACATTAAATGAAAGAAACCGGTATTCAAGGCACCATCAGTAGCCTATATTTTCTATTTTAGCAAAAGTGGGCTAAATTTACTTCAAAGAAAAAAACAATAATAGCAATTTTCTATCATCCACTCAACTGAAATATTTTTAAAATATAATTAAATTGAAATACAATAAAATAAAGTGCAAAAATCTATAAATCAAAAACAACACTTTGTTTAAGGAGAAGTAACATGCAGTGAAAACAAATATTAAACTTGAATTGAGTAAAAACTCTAAATATGTGATTGCACAGTAATGTTCACATTAAACCCCCCTCCTCCCTCCGTGGGAGGGAGGCGAGTTGGGTGCCCGAAACCCCCCGCTGGTTTCGGCCCGCTCCTTGGCGCGCGTGGCACGGCGGGCTCCGCGACCCGACGGCTGGCCCTCGTGGCTTGACGGCGGGCGCGTCCCGACGGGCCGTGCGTAGCGGTCAAACGCAGAAGTCTCAGGGCCTCGTGGTGAGGGGGTGGCCTGCGGGTTTCGGCCCGCTTGACCCCCCCGCTCCGCTTGGCGCGCGCGGCACATGACGGGTTCCGCCACCGACGCTCGGGCTGCAGCCCGACGGTGGTGCGGGCCCGGCGGTGACGCGCGGTTTGGGGAAACAAAGCAGAAGTCTCAGGGCCTCGGGGCCGGGTTTCGGCCCGCCCCCTTGGCGCGCGTGGCACGGCGGGCTCCGCGACTGACGGCCGGGCTGCAGCCCTTCGGCCGGCAGGCGCGTCCCGGCGGGCCGCTCGCCCCCTTTCGGAACCTTGGACCGGCATCCGCTTGGTGCGTGTAAAAGATCTGCGGTCTAAAAAAAAAAAAAAAAAAAAAAAAAAAAAAGATCTGCGGTCTGCGGGCCGGTTCTAATAATAAATCAAGATCATCCCAAGGGCCGTAAAAAACCTTCTCGCGGGCCGGATATGGCCCGCGGGCCTTGACTCTGACATATGTGGTCTACAGGAACAGTTCCGCTCCAATGATTCTGCGGCAGTTTGGAGAGGTCTAAGGGCCCTTACGAACTATAAGCCCAAAACCCCCCAGGCCCTGAATGACCGGACTCTCGCCCTGAATGACCGGACTCTCGCTCAGGGCCTCAACACACATTACTGTCGTCATGAACGGCCTTCAGCTCATCAAAGCCATGCTCCCCCCACCATCACCCTCCCCACCAATGCCAGCACATCATTAAAGGAGTTAAAGGACTCAAAGGACTCCAATGACATCACAGGACTCCAAAAACATCATAAGACTGTAAAGACCCTCTCCATCAAAGAAGAGGATGTACGCCGGCAGTTCTTGAAGCTGAATACGCGGAAGGCCCCCGGGCCGGAAGGTGTCTCCCCCTCCACTCTCAGACACTGTGCGGACCAGCTGGCTCCTGTCTTCACTGACATTTTTAACACCTCTCTGGAGCTATGCCGCGTGCCGTCCTGCTTTAAGACCTCTACCATTGTCCCTGTCCCCAAGAAAGCACGGATCACAGGACTAAATGACTACAGGCCGGTCGCGCTGACGTCTGTGGTCATGAAGTCCTTTGAGCGCTTGGTCCTGCCCCACCTCAAGGACATCACCGCCCCCCTCCTGGACCCACTGCAGTTCGCCTACAGAGCCAACAGGTCTGTGGATGATGCAGTGAACCTGGCCCTCCACTTCATCCTGGAGCATCTGGACTCCCCAGGAACCTACGCTAGGATCCTGTTTGTGGACTTCAGCTCTGCTTTCAACACCATCCTCCCTGGACTGCTACGAGACAAGCTCTACCAGCTCAGCTAGCCCGACTCCCTCTGCAGTTGGATTAATGACTTCCTGACAGACCGAAGACAGCACGTACGGCTGGGGAAGATTGTCTCGGACAGTCGAACCACAAACACTGGTACTCCTCAAGGCTGTGTACTCTCCCCCTGGCTCTTCTCCCTGTATACAAACTGCTCCACCTCCAGTCACCAATCCGTAAAACTGCTCAAGTTTGCGGATGACACCACCCTCATCGGGCTCATCTCGAATGGCGATGAGTCCGCCTACAGGAGAGAGGTGGACCGGCTGACGTCCTGGTGCAGCCTCAACAACCTGGAGCTGAACGCCCAGAAAACAGTGGAGATGATCATGGACTTCAGGAAAGTCACAGCCCCACCATCCCCCCTCACCCTGATTGACTCTCCCACCCCTGTCGTCCCCACTGTGGACTCCTTCCGTTTTTGGGCACCACCATCACCCAGGACCTCAAGTGGGAGCTGACCATCAGCTCCCTCATCAAGAAGGCCCAGCAGAGGATGTACTTCCTGCGGCAGCTGAGGAAACTTAAGGTGCCGACCGAGATGCTGGTGCAGTTTTACTCAGCCATCATAGAGTCCATCCTGACCTCCTCCATCACAGTGTGGTTCCCCGGCGCCACAGTCCAGGATAAGAATAGACTGCAGCGCATCGTACGTGCTGCTGAGAAGGTGATTGGCTGCAAGCTCCCATCCCTCCAGGACTTGTTCTCCTCCAGGACCAGGAGGCGTGTGGGTCGGATCACAGCTGACTCTTCTCACCCTGGACACACACTATTCTCCCCTCTCCCCTCAGGCAGGAGACTACGCTCCATCCAGACCCACACCTCCCGCCACCTGAACAGTTTTTTCCCCTCGGCCATCAGGCAAATGAACAATAACTCCTAACAGCAGCTCCTTGAATTCCTTGAATCCCTTCTAAGTCTATCTGATAGCTCAGTCACAGCTCTTTTTATACCAAATATGTGTTATATGTGTTTTATGTCGCACGTTTGCACCAAGAAAAATTCCTAGTTTGTGAACCCGTTCTGAAACAATGGCAATAAAACGATTCTGATTCTGATTCTGATATTGTTCGATTAAGACATTTTAGCTCAGGGGCCACATAGAAGAAAATCTATGCCCAAGTGGGCCGGATTGGTAAAATCATGGCATGATAACTTAAAAATAAAGACAACTTCATATTGTTTTCTTTGTTTAAAATTAGAACAAGCACATTCGTAAAATGTACAAATCATGTTTTTGTTTTCATAACAAAAGTTTTCCATCCTCATTTGTCGTTATTTATACTTTCTGAATTAATGATGTGATCATAAGTGGTGGAATTGAGTCTGGCAGAGTTTTAAAATGTTCTCAAAACCAAACTACAGGGTGTTATTAATGTAATTGACTCATTTTCCTCAACTGATGTACTGACATCCCGTGGTTTATTCTGTACATATGTAGCATCATCCATAACAAAAAAATTGAATTTGGACTCATTTAATTAATCACAGATTAAGTTTTCTAGGGTATACATATTATATCAGCATATTAATGTGTGCATAGAAAATGTGTCCCCAGTCATAAGTACAACACAAAATATAGGGATTAGCAAAAGTATTTCTTTGGGTATCAATGTTACAGGTTACATCACCAACATTAAAAGCATGAACGTAACAATCCACACTTTGTATACTATCACTAATAAGCAGCGTAATGCTGCAGGGGATACAAAGAATTGCTATTGTGACATCTAGTGGACACATTTAGACATTTAAATGTTTACTGGCTGTTCAGCTTTGCACGAATAAACCCTCTGCACGACTGCTTTTATTGGCGCTTACCGTATTTTCCGGACCATAGGGCGCACCGGATCATAAGGCGCACTGCCGATGAATGGTCTATTTAAAAAAAAAATATATATAGGGCGCACCAGATTATAGGGGGTATTAAAGGAGTCATATATATATATATGTTGTTTTTTTTTGTAAATGAAAACACTTCCTTGTGGTCTACATAACATGTGATGGTAGTTCTTTGGTCAAAATGTTGCGTAGATTATGTTTTACAGATCATCTTCAAGCCACTTTCTGACAGTCGCTTCAGATGCGCCGTCTTATTTACGTGGCTCACCTTCGACAGCGTCTTCTCCCCGTCATCTTTGTTGTAGCGGTGTAGCGTGCAAGGACGGGAGTGGAAGAAGTGTCAAAAGATGGAGCTAACTGTTTTAATGACATTCAGACTTTACTTAAATCAATAACGGAGCAGCATCTCCTCAACCGGAAACAACAAGTAGTCCCGTGTCCCGTGAAAAACCGTCCGACCGGAACTCTCTAATAACTAATGTTCCTTGGGTGAATAATGTAAACTCACTACACCGGTATGTTTTAGCGCTTTCATGGCGAGTTTACTGACAGATATAAGTTAGAACTTTTCGCTACTTTATATTAGAAATGGCAACAGCGGAGGATGAATGCCACATAACAAGAAGATAGAGAAAAAGAAGAAGCTTATCGACTACGGTGTCGTCACGAACTACAAAGGAAAACGCACATAGTTTTTTAGGATTTATTCAGTTCCCAAATACAGATCAGCAGGTACCAGAAGGTAAGAAAAGTTACTTTTGCATAATATTGCGAAACTAAACGCCAGATAATATGTCTTACCTTATACACACACCATAATAATATTCGTATGTTGAAGCACAGTACAATCCATCAAGCGGTGCGGCTTCATAGCTTACCAAAGTCGTACTAAAACATTTTGATAGATTTTTTGAGCGCCGTGTGTAATGTTCTGTATTTTCAATGGAACATATAAAATGTTGGTGTTGTTTACTTGAGTCATATTGCAGTCTACACGTATCTCTTATGTGTGACTGCCATCTACTGGTCACACTTATTTCACCATGTACCAAATAAAATAGCTTTGAGGTCGGTAAGCACAACCACAATTTTTAATCCCGTACATTAGGCGCACTGTCGAGTTTTGAGAAAATGAAAAGATTTTAAGTGCGCCTTATAGTCCGATAAATATTGTATATTGCAGGGGTGGGCAATTAATTTTTACTGGGGGCCGCATGAGCAACCCGAGCACTGCTGGAGGGCCACATCGACAATATTTCAATTAAATTTTGCTCAATATTATTTTTTATGTATACCGTAAGATAAATAATGATAATAATAATAATTATTATTATTAATAATAATAATAATACTTTCATTTAACCTAAATTAACTTTATACCAAAAGCACTGCTTTGGAAATCATTTGTACCCCTTTCAGAGATCACATTTAGTCCCCCTTAAACATCCTCATGTTGCACAATGAAATGTAAGCATAGGATGAAGTGTGCATTCCTGTAACTTTCTCTAGTAACAGCATTCCATGATTAATATAAATAAATTAACATTAATAATAAATTACAATAAAATAAGCACACGTATGACTGAGGAGTCATAGTGTAACTTTGTGTGATGTTTGAGTTGTCCGACTTTTTGTGTGGCCATAAACGCACCAGTGGTATGCGTGTTGGTGACAGATGACAACTTGGTTTTGGCCTGGTTTGTACGGCAGAAAATGACTAGTTTTTCGAGATAGGATTGTTTCACTCATGTTTTTGGTGTGGTTATGGCCGAAAATAATCAGTTATGCTCAATAAAGTGATCGATATAATTCCTGGCCTCGAAGCATCTCGATAGACGTTACAATAATTGAACGGTGTTCAATTGAACGGTGTTGACGAACACCGTTAGGGCCGCTTGTTGTCACTGTCACTCAAAGTTGCATTGCAAAATTACACAGAATAAATGGGTTTATTTTGTTTAGAATTCAGATGGGATTTGATTTGGTGCGCGGCATATGTTTGCTGTGCGCAGAGGACACTTGAGCAGTGCGCAATTGCGCAGGCGCGCACCTTTGAGGGAACGTTGCTTTGCAGTCCATGTCTTGTTGAAAACACGGCATTCGTCATCAACTTTTCTCTTTTTAGCGTCTCGGGTGTAAACCATGCATCACTTGTCGCTGTGCACCTTCACTCACAGGTTACACACGGACATACGCCCATAAATAACACTTTTCAAAATAAAAGCAGCACAGTTGTATTGCGCGCACGACATAGATGTTTTTTTAACTTTATTTTGTAATTTGTGATTGCAGCTGTTCACATTCACTCACAATCACGCACGCGCATACGTCCACACAGAAGTAATACAAATAACACTTTTCAAAACAAAAGCAGCACCGTTGTATTGCACACTCGACATAGATACTTTTTTAAATGTATTTTGTAATTTATGGTTGGCCTCACGCGGGCCGGACAGGGACGCACAAAGGGCCGGATGTGGCCCGCGGGCCGCAGAATGACCAGGTCTGGTATATTGGATACCCCTAGTGAGCTTGAAAGAGGGCAGTATGAATTTGTTTTACATTCAGGAGGTCAACAGAACGACTCGATGGGCCAAATTTGCGCCACACTGTGAACCCACACCAAACAAGAATGACAAACACATTTCGGGAGAACATCCACACCGTAACCCAACATAAACACAACAGAACAAATACCCAGAACCCCTTGCAGCACTAACTCTTCCGGGACGCTACAATATACCCCCCCCCCCCCCCCCCCCCTTCTCATGCTCTCTCAGGGAGAGCATGTCCCAAAATCCAAACTGCTGTTTTGAGGCATGTTAAAAAAAATAATGCACTTTGTGACTTCAATAATAAATATGGCAGTGCCATGTTGGCATTTTTTTCCAAAACTTGAGTTGATTTATTTTGGAAAACCTTGTTACATTGTTTATTGCATCCAGCAGGGCATCACAACAAAATTAGGCATAATAATGTGTTAATTCCACGACTGTATATATCGGTATCGGTAGATATCGGAATCGGTAATTAAGAGTTGGACAATATCGGAATATCGGCAAAAAAGCCATTATTGGACATCTCAAGTTATTTTTTTTTGCCGTTTCTAATCCTGCAGGTCTCAAACTGAGGACGCAGTAATATTCCGTACGTTCTTTGGTCCCATAGCGGACAAAAAGAGTGAGAAATGTCGACGTGACAAGTGAACGGCAGGCTTTGAGTTCTGCAGACGGACTGCTCCAGGTTACTGCATGCTAAATGCTGCAGCCTGGGCTATCCACACACAGTCCTGCTCTCTCTGCGAGTGGGAAGCCTAGTGATCTCCCCATTCTTTATTTATTTGAAGTGACCTTTCAGCTCCTGAGCCGAGATTGCTTCGGGCAAACAGAGCTCGGGTCTAAATGTTTGGAGGAGTGGGAGGAGAGAGCCTGTCGTTTGTTGCCTGTGCCCTGAACGAGCTGCACTGAAACCCTGCAATTTTAACCCCGGAATCCTTCTGGGAAGTGCCAGCTGGCAGGCAGCAGCGAACGAAGCATTTTAGGTAAGATGTAGTGATGAGGTTTTTGTCCTCATTAAAACAGATACGGCTGCCACTGGCGTCCTCATTAGCATTCATCTGCAAATTCACTCTTGGTGGATTTTGATTTGAGCGATTTGGCTGGTGTGAGGCCACAGAAGCCAATAAGAGGAGAATGCATCCACTTCATATCCTTACAGCCTTATAGTTGTACCAGTCAGCCGCTGAAATCATCATAAATAACACACAAATATTTCATCATTTACCAGGCAATGTTTCAAGTCATGTTATAAGTATCAGAGTAGGTTAACCACGGTTCTTATTGAGGCGTAAAAACCATGAAGCTTTAATGACGACGGCGTTATGCAAGTCTGCATCAGTTGTGTGCGCTCTGACAAGAATGAGGCAGTAGATGCACTGCAAAAACTGAAATCTAAGTAAGATTAAATATCTCAAATAAGGGTGTGCTTATTTTCTGTCTAATAAGATAATTCTTCTCACTAAGCCAGGGGTGTCCAAAGTGTGGCCCGGGGGCCATTTGCGGCCCGCAGCTAATGTTTTACCGGCCCGCAGCACATCCTTCTAAAAATACTAAAACTTTTTTTTTTAAACTCTAAAAAGTGGAATAAAAGAGCAAATAGGTGAAATGCAACGAGAAAAAGTTGCAATGTTGACTCTAATAACACAATTTTTTTAAATAAATTCTCAAAAAATAATAATCAATCAAAATCAATGTTGCTATGAATTATTGACTGATTTAAGGACAAAAAGGACATAAATACAACAAACATAAAAACATGAAAAATATGAAAATTATTTTTAAAAATACATACTAATTATATACTAATACTAATTATACTAATTATTCTATTAATTGTTATTATAAATATACTAAACTAATTACACTATATATTATCTGAAGCTGATATAGAGATTTAAGTGTTGAATGAAAAATAAAAATAAAAATAAAATAGCATGACCTTTTTATGAGTGGGGCACTTTTGGATCCCCAAGAATTTTAGTGGAATTTAATAACTGTCCATGCTAAAAAAAATTTAAAAAAAATTAAAATAAAATTCTAATCAATTTTGCTATGAATTATTGACCTATTTAGGGATCCAATTACTTCACATCAAATATTACACTTTGAAAATCTTTTGGGGAAAAATATTGTATATTTTGTATCTTTGCCCCAAAAAATAGGGTTTTGACAAAAAGCTTGTAAAATGTAGAAAATGCATAATGGAGTAGAATTAGAGATTCAAGGGTTTTATGAAAAAAACTTATTTTTAACCTTTTTTAAGACTGAAACCCTTCTGGGTCCCAAGGACCTAATTTGAGGGAGCCCCAAATAAAAAAATAAAAAGAGTGTATAATGTATTGGTTTTGAAAATGAAAAAATATCAAAATGGCCCCCACGTGCTTTGATTTTTCAGTGTGCGGCCCTCAGTGGAAAAAGTTTGGACACCCCTGCACTAAGCAGATTTTATGTTAGTGTTTTACTTGTTTTAAGTGTTTTGGTCCTAAATTATCTCAGTAAGATATTTCAGCTTGTTGCTGAGATTTGATGACCTATATTGAGTAAAACATGCTTGAAACTAGAATATCAACTGATGCAAAGCTGTGTCATCAACACTCACAAGTATAAAACTACTTTTTTAAACTAATAATTTCTTATTTCAAGCATGACATTAAAAAAATCATGATTTTGACACAATTGTGTCTCATAATGCCTGGTTCACACCAACGGCGCTTGCCGCGCTTTAAAGCGGCGTAATTTTTGTCAATTTTTCCACGTATATCCAGATCTCCGAAGTAATGTTATGCTTTGATACGCTCTGATACTCTCTGATACGCTCTGATACGAATTAGTTGCCGCTTTGTTACCGTTCCACACGATTTGATCCCGCTTTGATACGCTTTAAATCACGCTTTGATACGTTTTATTACGCTTTATTGAACTTTATTATGCTTTGATGCGATCATGACGCTTTAAATCAGGCTCTGACACGATTATCAAGCTCTGTTGTGCATTGTTACAACAAAAATAAGAAAACAATTAGAAAAACTCAGTATACTGTTTTCCACACATTTTTTATATTCATATATTTGTTCAATTTCTCTTTTTTCCCCCGTTATATTATGTTTTATATCTTCATTTCTTTTATTTTTTTGTCATCTTAATAAATATCTATCTTTCATTCCTTATGCTAGTTGACAATAAAAAAAGCCTTTTCTTTTATTTTTTATATTCATTTATTTTTTCAATTTCTATTTTTTTTCCGTTATATTATGTTTTATATCTTCATTTCTTTTATTTCTTTGTCATCTTAATAAATATCTATCTTTCATTTGTTATGCTAGTTGACAATAATAAAAGGCATTTCTTTTATTTTTTATATTCATTTATTTTTTCAATTTCTCTTTTTTTTTGTATTATGTTTTATATCTTCATTTCTTTTATTTCTTTGTCATCTTAATAAATATCTATCTTTCATTTCTTATGCTAGTTGACAATAAAAAAAGGCATTTCTTTTATTTTTTATATTAATTTATTTTTTCAATTTCTCTTTTTTTCCATTATATTATGTTTTATATCTTCATTTCTTTTATTTCTTTGTCATCTTAATAAATATCTTTCATTTCTTATGCTAGTTGACAATAAAAAAAGGCATTTCTTTTATTTTTATATTCATTTATTTTTTCAATTTCTATTTTTTTTCCGTTATATTATGTTTTATATCTTCATTTCTTTTATTTCTTTGTCATCTTAATAAATATCTATCTTTCATTTCTTATGCTAGTTGACAATAATAAAAGGCATTTCTTTTAAACGTAACATTCTCTTTATTATTAACATTTTCATACAGTAATGCCGAGCGCATATTATGTCAAGATAATGGCACTAGCATTTACTTCATTTAAGAATATTTTTCAACATATTGAGCAAAAAGGTCTCTTTTTTTTTCTACCAAGAAAAGTGCACTTGTTATTAGTGAGAATATCCTTATTTTAAGGTATTTTTGGGTTCATTAGGTTAGCTAATTTTACTTGTTTTGGAAAGTCTTGACAAGCCACATTTTCTTGTTCTATTGGCAGATAATTTTGCTTAGTTCAAGTAAAATACCCCTAATTTTTGTATTTTCTTTTCTTGTTTTTGAACACTGACTTTTTGCAGTGTGGTGTTGACTGGTGAACCTCTAAAGCAGGGGGGGCGTCTGTAGTGTCGGCCCGCAGAAAATGTCTCAACGGCCCGCGGCACATTTTGAAAATACCAACAAAAAACATTAAAAAACGTGGAATGAAAAAGCAAACAGCTGTAATGTAATGAGAACAATAACAATGCAGACATGCAGGCTATAAATCTATAAACTCTATAAATCTGTTTTTTATTTGCTTTTTTTCTGTGGTTGTATTGCTTTTATTTGGTTTATTGTTGTTGTCTCTAAACACACAAACATCCATCCATCCATTTTTTACTGTTTGTCCCTATTTGGGCTACTCACATTCACACATGCATACACATATACACTATATTGCCAAAAGTATTTGGCCACCTCCCTTGACTCACATATGAACTTGAAGTGCCATCCCATTCCTAACCCATAGAGTTCAATATGATGTCGGTCCACCTTTTGCAGCTAATACAGCTTCAACTCTTCTGGGAAGGCTGTCCACAAGGTTGCGGAGTGTGTTTATAGCCATTTATGACCATTCTTCCAAAAGCGCATTGGTGAGGTCACACACTGATGTTGGTCGAGAAGGCCTGGCTCTCAGTTTCCGTTCTAATTCATCCCAAAGGTGTTCTATGGGGTTCAGGTCAGGACTCTGTGCAGGCCAGTCAAGTTCATCCACACCAGACTCTGTCATCCATGTCTTTATGGACCTTGCTTTGTGCACTGGTGCACAGTCATGTTGGAAGAAGAAGGGGCCCGCTCCAAACTGTTCCCACAAGGTTGGGAGCATGGAATTATCCAAAATGTTTTGGTATCCTGGAGCATTCAAAGTTCCTTTCACTGGAACTAAGGGGTAAAGCCCAACTCCTGAAAAACAACCCCACACCATAATCCCTCCTCCACCAAATGTCACATTCGGCACAACGCAATGTACCGTTCTCCTGGCAACCTCCAAACCCAGAATATTTAGGAGCGAGGAAATTTCACAACTGAATTTGTTGCACAGGTGGCATCCTATGACAGTTTCACGCTGGAAATCACTGAGCTCCTGAGAGCGGCATATTCTTTCCCAAATGTTTGTAGAAACAGTCTCCATGCCTAAATGCTTGATCATTTGAATGGGTGGCCAAATACTTTTGGCAATATAGTGTATATATACATACATACATACAAACAAATACACACGCAGGATGCAGAGACGGTAGGCGTAGTGCTGGTAAAAAGTATTACATAACAAAGAATTGTGCAGCAGGGAAGTGCAAAGAAACACTAAACCGGAACGCTGTATATATATTTATATATATCTAGTAGGGTTGTCCCGATACCAATACTTTGGTACCGGTACCAAAATGTATTTCGATACTTTTCGGTACTTTTCTAAATAAAGGAAAAATGGCATTATTCGCCTTATTTAAACAAAAAATCTTAGGGTACATTAAACATATGTTTCTTACTGCAAGTTTGTCCTTAAATAAAATAGTGAACATACAAGACAACTTGTCTTTCATTAGTAAGTAAACAAACAAAGGAGCCTAATTAGTCTGCTGACGTATGCAGTAACATATGGTGTCATTTATCATTCTATTACTTTGTCAAATTTATAAAGGACAAGTGGTAGAACAAGAATTAATAATCTACTTGTTAATTTATTGTTACTATCTGCTTACTTTCACTTTTAATATGTTCTATCTACACTTCTGTTAAAATGTAATAATCACTTATTCGTCTGTTGTTTGATACTTTACATTAGTTTTGGATGATACCACAAATTTGGGTATCAATCCGATACCAAGTAGTTGCAGGATCATACATTGGTCATATTCAAAGTCCTCATGTGTCCAGGGACATATTTCCTCAGTTTATAAACATAATATACATTTAAAAAAAACGAAAGAAGATTCTGTGATTGGTGGTAGCGGGGGTGTATATTGTAGCGTCCCGGAAGAGTTAGTGCTGCAAGGGGTTCTGGGTATTTGTTCTGTTGTGTTTATGTTGTGTTACGGTGCGGATGTTCTCCCAAAATGGGTTTGTCATTCTTGTTTGGTGTGGGTTCACAGTGTGGCGCATATTTGCAACAGTGTTAAAGTTGTTTATACGGCTACCCTTAGTGTGACCTGTATGGCTGTTGATCAAGTATGCATTGCATTCACTTAAGTGTGTGTAAAAGCCGCAAATATTGTGTTACTAGGCCGGCACGCTGTTTGTTTGGAGGAACAGCGGACGTGAAGGCAGGTTGTAGAGGACGCTAAAGACAGTGCCTTTAAGGCACACCCCCAATATTGTTGTCCGGGTGGAAATCGGGAGAATTTTGGGAGAATGGTTGCCCCGGGAGATTTACGGGAGGGGCACTGAAATTCGGGAGTCTCTCGGGAAAATCGGGAGGGTTGGCAACTATGGATTAGGGTCAGGGTTAGAGGGTTAGGGTTATAATAAGGCCATGCCGAATAAGGCATTAATAAGTACTTAATAATGACTAGTTAAGAGCCAATATGTTACTAATTTGCATGTTAATAAGCAACTAATTAATGGTGAATATGTTCCCCATACTAAAGTGTTACCATGTTTTTTTTACTGAACCGTGCATGAACATCACCTTGTTCAAAGAACGAAACCAACACAGTGCATAAATTCCCAACAAATTACACACCTGCAAATCAGTCAGCTGTTGTCGTATCCGTAATACGCCGATAGGGAGAAGTTTGTATTTACATGATGAGTCGGGTGTGTCTTGACCTCCGCCGAACCCCTGAGTCCGACTCACCGAACACCTAGGGTTCGATCGAACCCAGGTTAAGAACCACTGATATATACATATATATATATATACATATATATATACATATACATATATATATATATATATATATATATATATATATATATATATATATATATATATATATATATATATACATACATACATACATACAGTGGAACAGGGGTTAATGCGAGTGCCTCACAATACGAAGGTCTTAAGTTCGATCCCCGGGGTCTTTCTTTGTGGAGTTTGCATGTTCTCCCTGTCACTGCGTTCCCTCGGGATACTCCGGCTTCCTCCCACCTCCAAAGACTAATTTGGCCCTCGTGTGTGAATGTGAGTGTGAATGTTTGTCTGTCTACCTGTGTTGACCCCGCGATGAGGTGACGACCTCCTCCCGAGTTGAACTTGGATAGACTCCGGCACCCCGGTGACCCCGAGACGGACAAGCACAGAAAATGGATGGATGGTAATATTGAGCCTGCTAATCATTCTCTAATTGATGACTCGACAAGAACATGTTATAAAAAAAGCAATTTACACAATATTTCAGCCAGCCAGAAAAACTCCCCCACCGCCCCCTCATATTACTAAACTGAGTACTAGCATTTATTTAGGTGAAAATACCACATAATAAAATTACAAAACATCTCTGGCAAAGCATGATCAAAATGAAAGACATTTTTATTTTGTTAATGTGAGGGTTCCCCCTAAATTATCAAAATACCTGTGGCGGTGGTATGACATCATCGCATGATTTGCTATAATACATATATTCTTTAAAAAGGGATGTGGATATACATTTAATTAAGTATAGTATTAACATATATATTTTTCTTACATAATATCGTTTTGTTCCATTTTTAAATTGTTGCTGCTTTTTGTACAATGTACTTTGTTGAGAATTATTATTATTATTTAAATTTTTTTCTAGAGATTTCTCTAACCCTTTTAGTCACTCTTTGTTTAATAAAAAGGCCTGGCAACAAATCCAGCATCTATTTTTGGTGTTATTGTCAACTGTACTTGTGTTTAGATTCAGTCGCGCCATGTCCGTGACGAAAAGCGAGCTGCAAAGAGCCTGACGTCACACTTGCTTGGCGCTGCTGCGAGCCTTTCTTTCATTAAAAGCCGCCAGTGTCATCTTAAATTGTGAAGATGGCTGTCTGTGGGTATATATCCAATATATTAAAGTATGTCGGACACGCTGCCTCCACTCCAGACAACCTCATTATATATATATATATATATATATATATATATATATATATATATATATATATATATATATATATATATATATATACTGTATATATACACATATATATATATATATACTGTATATATACACATATACAAACATATATACATATACAGTATACATACACACACATATATATAAAAATATATATATATGAATGTATGTAAGTAAGTATGTGTGTGTGTATATATGTATACAAGTATATATATATATATATATATATATATATATATATATATATATATATATATACACTGTATATGTGTATGTATATATATATATATATATATATATATATATATATATATATATATATATATATATATATATATACTGTATATGTGTATATATATATATATATATACATATATATATATATATATATATATATATATAAAATATATATGTGGTTTTGTGTATATATATACACACATGCATATATAATGCATGTATATACATATATAGATACATATATGTATATATATACACATATATATATACATATATGTATGTATATATATATGTATATATATATATATATATATATATGTATATATGTATATATATATATATATATATATATATATATATATATATATATATATATATATATATATATATATATATATATATATATATATATATATATATATATACACATATATATATACATATATCCATCCATCCATCCATCCATCTTCTTCTGCTTATCCGAGGTCGGGTCGCGGGGGCAGCAGCTTAAGCAGGGAAGCCCAGACTTCCCTCTCCCCAGCCACTTCCTCCAGCTCCTCCCGGGGGATCCCGAGGCGTTCCCAGGCCAGCCGGGAGACATAGTCTTCCCAACGTGTCCTGGGTCTTCCCCGTGGCCTCCTACCGGTCGGACGTGCCCTAAACACCTCCCTGAGGAGGCGTTCGGGTGGCATCCTGACCAGATGCCCGAACCACCTCATCTGGCTCCTCTCAATGTGGAGGAGCAGTGGCTTTACTTTGAGCTCCCCCCGGATGGCAGAGCTTCTCACCCTATCTCTAAGGGAGAGCCCCGCCACCCGGCGGAGGAAACTCATTTCGGCCGCTTGTACCCGTGATCTTGTCTTTTCGGTCATAACCCAAAGCTCATGACCATAGGTGAGGATGGGAACGTAGATCGACCGGTAAATTGAGAGCTTTGCCTTCCGGCTCAGCTCCTTCTTTACCACAACGGATCGATACAGCGTCCGCATTACTGAAGACGCCGCACCGATCCGCCTGTCGATCTCACGATCCACTCTTCCCTCACTCGTGAACAAGACTCCGAGGTACTTGAACTCCTCCACTTGGGGCAGGGTCTCCTCCGCAACCCGGAGATGGCACTCCACCCTTTTCCGGGCGAGAACCATGGATTCGGACTTTGAGGTGCTGATTCTCATCCAAGTCGCTTCACACTCAGCTGCGAACCGATCCAGCGAGAGCTGAAGATCCTGGCCAGATGAAGCCATCAGGACCACATCAAGCAGAGACCTAATCCTGCAGCCACCAAACCAGATCCCCTCAATGCCTTGACTGCGCCTAGAAATTCTGTCCATAAAAGTTATGAACAGAATCGGTGACAAAGGGCAGCCTTGGCGGAGTCCAACCCTCACTGGAAACGTGTCCGACTTACTGCCGGCAATGCGGACCAAACTCTGGCACTGATCATACAGGGAGCGGACCGCCACAATCAGACAGTCCGATACCCCATACTCTCTGAGCACTCCCCACAGGACTTCCCGAGGGACACGGTCGAATGCCTTCTCCAAGTCCACAAAACACATGTAGACTGGTTGGGCAAACTCCCATGCACCCTCAAGGACCCTGCCGAGAGTATAGAGCTGGTCCACAGTTCCACGACCAGGACGAAAACCACACTGTTCCTCCTGAATCCGAGGTTCGACTATCCGGCGTAGCCTCTCCAGCACACCTGAATAGACCTTACCGGGAAGGCTGAGGAGTGTGATCCCACGATAGTTAGAACACACCCTCCGGTTCCCCTTCTTAAAGAGAGGAACCACCACCCCGGTCTGCCAATCCAGAGGTACCGCCCCCGATGTCCACGCGATGCTGCAGAGTCTTGTCAACCAAGACAGCCCCACAGCATCCAGAGCCTTAAGGAACTCCGGGCGGATCTCATCCACCCCCGGGGCCTTGCCACCGAGGAGCTTTTTAACCACCTCAGCAACCTCAGCTCCAGAAATAGGAGAGCCCACCACAGATTCCCCAGGCACTGCCTCCTCATAGGAAGACGTGTTGGTGGGATTGAGGAGGTCTTCGAAGTATTCCCTCCACCGATCCACAACATCCGCAGTCGAGGTCAGCAGAACACCATCCTCACCGTACACGGTGTTGATAGTGCACTGCTTCCCCTTCCTGAGGCGGCGGATGGTGGTCCAGAATTGTTTCGAAGCCGTCCGGAAGTCGTTTTCCATGGCTTCCCCGAACTCCTCCCATGTCCGAGTTTTTGCCTCCGCGACCGCCGAAGCCACACACCGCTTGGCCTGTCGGTACCTGTCCGCTGCCTCAGGAGTCCTATGAGCCAAAAGAACCCGATAGGACTCCTTCTTCAGCTTGACGGCATCCCTCACCGCCGGTGTCCACCAACGGGTTCTAGGATTACCGCCACGACAGGCACCAACTACCTTGCGGCCACAGCTCCAATCAGCCGCCTCGACAATAAAGGTGCGGAACATGGTCCATTCGGACTCAATGTCCAGCACCTCCCTCGTGCCATGTTCAAAGTTCTTCCGGAGGTGGGAATTGAAACTCTCTCTGACAGGAGACTCTGCCAGACGTTCCCAGCAAACCCTCACAATGCGTTTGGGCCTGCCAGGTCTGTCCGGCATCCTCCCCCACCATCGCAGCCAACTCACCACCAGGTGGTGATCGGTAGAAAGCTCCGCCCCTCTCTTCACCCGAGTGTCCAAAACATAAGGCCGCAAATCCGACGACACAACTACAAAGTCGATCATGGAACTGCGGCCTAGGGTGTCCTGGTGCCAAGTGCACATATGGACACCCTTATGTTTGAACATGGTGTTTGTTATGGACAATCTGTGACGGGCACAAAAGTCCAATAACAAAACACCGCTCGGGTTCAGATCCGGGCAGCCATTCTTCCCAATCACGCCTCTCCAGGTATCACTGTCGCTGCCAACATGAGCGTTGAAGTCCCCCAGTAGAACGAGGGAATCTTCCCGGGGAGCACTCTCAAGTACTCCCTCGAGTGAATCCAAAAAGGGTGGGTACTCTGAGCTGCGGTTTGGCGGTTTGTCCCAAATTCCAAGCTGCTGTTTTGAGGCATGTTAAAAAAAATAATGCACTTTGTGACTTCAATAATAAATATGGCAGTGCCATGTTGGCACTTTTTTCCATAACTTGAGTTGATTTATTTTGGAAAACCTTGTTACATTGTTTAATGCATCCAGCGGGGCATCACAACAAAATTAGGCATAATAATGTGTTAATTCCACGACTGTATATATCGGTATCGGTTGATATCGGAATCGGTAATTAAGAGTTGGACAATATCGGAATATCGGATATCGGCAAAAAAGCCATTATCAGACATCTCTAATACATACATACATACATACATACACACACACATACATACACTTGCACACACACCCACACACACTATTTTATCTGAAGTACTTTTGGGGTGTATTCTGAAGTGAAATTAATCAACAAGCACAACATCGTAAAGGGGCTGTTTGCAACATTACACAGATGCCTAGAGGACGCCAACTTCCCCACGTATTTTACACAGTACATGCTGCCCTCTTACGGCTTATTGTAGGTAATGATGGAAATACGTACGTACGTAACACATGCACGGGCTTTAGCTTTAGGTGTTGTTAGCTAATATCAGCAATTTGGATAGCTAGCGTTAGCTGTCGTTTAATGTATATTCTATCATAACAACAACACGGATGCAAATTGTTTGTTGCTTCTCTTGGACTGTTTTTGTATGTGTGCACCTGCGTGTACGTGTTGACGACACCTGGTGAGTGACCGCCGTAAAGACCAATCATTTTATTCGGGCTGGTAAAAAAATGTATTACATAAACTTTGTAATTGTGAACAAATGTAAACAACTGTTAAACAAATGTGTTGTGTTAACCACTAATGGTAACATAAGCTAAGAGGTGGTGTTCTTAGTATATTTTTAAAGTGGCACTGTGAGGAAGTTGCAAACAGCACCTTTAAGTTTCTTCAAGTATCTTTATCACTGGAGGACAATGCTAAGCATGCTTAACACAGAGAGCAAACTTACTCCCAAGCACGCTTTCTGATGAAAATTTCTCGTCTTCCCTCGTGTCATTAAATCTACTAGAACTGATCTCAAATGAGTTGCATTGAAAGGAGCTCACACCAGTATCATTTCTGCAGAAAGTGCTAGTGCTGCTGTGAGTACGTGCTGGCATCAGTACACAGTTTGATTTTTCTTCATCCATTCAGAGATTCCCTAATTCCCTTTTGGAATACTCTGCACAGTAATCCACTTAATTTACAATTATGCATGCATGGATTGAGGAATGCCCTCAGGTGATCACACGGAATATTTAAATTTGGACATACAGCCTATTTTCTATACAGTACAAACTTAATATAGAAACACAGCAGGCGTATTTACAGTACATGTACAGTATGCACACCCACGGCAATGGGTTGCTCTGGCTTTGTATTCCGTATGAATCTTCTCTATTTTGCACAATGCAGAGGGGAAGCGTGTCGATGCATTGTGAATAATAATGGTTTAACCTCCCCCCCCGCACTGCCAAATCTCCTTGGCGCTGTGGACCTTAACCCAATCCCCACTCTACCGACCTCTTCACGTCAAGTTTGCTGAAAGGATGGAACATTATTGGCGGGATGATAAATACATTTCCTTTCATACAGTGGCCTTGTGTTGCTGCGCGAGTGGTACAAGCGCACTTAATGTTCAGGTTGGTAGGCAAAACATAGCCAAAAACCCAAAGTCGGATAGGCTTCTCGAGCGTTACTCAAAATATTTTAGTATGCCTAAAATAATATCTCTTTGATAATGCTGCAGAAAACACTTCAAAATGTGTATCCTGAAATCATTATTATTGGTCAAATAAATAACAAAACTATGTTAAATGATAGCAGTAGCAGAACTGCAGCAAACAAGCCATAGCCGTCTCAGTGCTGCATAAGATTTGTCTTCTTTACAGTTTTATGGCAGTTTGCATTCATACAGTGTATGTTGCATTACTGTCATCTTCAGTTTCATTTTATCATTACATTCAAGTCCCTCCTAAAAACAACATTAGTAATATTTGGTTAGTAGTCAGGTCACGAGATCTAAATAGAATATTGGTTGCGGGTTTTGGATGGTTATTTGGTGAGTTTTGTGAGCGAAATAGAGAGCCCCTATTGACTCCATTGTCAGCTGACTTTTAGTTATTTACAGTATATATTTCTGACTTATAATGCATAAAAAACACAAACATGTGTACATGTCCTATTTAGGGGTTGTGAATGATAGACAACACATCTCTTTCAACATGTTGCCTCTATATTGAAGATATTATCATATATATATGACGTATGACACCGACATACTTTTAAAGTTTGCAAGTAAATAGATATGATCAAAGCAGTATCAATCTCAAGGAGATTCCCGAGCCATTTTGAGAGACAATGAGCTAGCCAGTCATGTGACCGTGTGACGTAGAGGTAGGAACCGTAGATCCCTTCCCTACCAACAACAATGCAAATCATGCAGACTTTGTGAGAGCAAACAATGGTCCAGAACCTTATATTTTTGTGCTAAACAAAGAATACAAACATAATAAAACGATCGCTTACTGTACGATGTCTGCTCTCACTGTGATGACGACTGATACGATGTTCATATTTTCCTGTTTAGATGAAGGATTTATTTGAATTCAAACGAAGGATTAAACAAGTCTTCAGTCTTCGGTTAGTAGTCAGGTCACAAGTGTTAGGATCCGCTGCTCGGATCACAATTTGTTTACACTTTAGCGTCACGTGTTTGTTTCTGTTGCCTTGACTGCAGATTTTACTCACCTGCCTCTGATCAGCGTTCGGGACGCGCACCTGTTGCCCGAGCACTGATCAGAGGGCTATTTAGTCTTTGCCCGGGCCTCACTCGGCCTGGCTTCCTAATTTGCTTTCATGCAACAAGTTACGACCACTTTGTTTCCTGCTAGCTCTCATGCTACATTATTTTGCTTGCTAGCTCCCACGCTAGTCGTTTTTGTTTCTACCTTAAGTGCTATGAGCACGGTTTTGTTTGTTCAAATATTATTTATTTCTTAAATAAATAATTCTTACCTGCAAGCTGTGTCCGAAGCCCGTCTGCATTCCTGGGAGAACAACACCCGCATCACCATGCGACCAGGTCGTCACAGTAGGAAGCCAGCAAGAAGAAGTTCTCCCGCAGCGAGCACGTCGGAGGAGCTGGACGAAGGTACGTGGGAGGTGTTGCGAGCGATGAAAGCCGAGACGCTTCGCTATTCGACGGAGGAGAGGTCGACTCTCATGTGGGGAGCTGGAGGCTCTCTTATCCCCATCGACTCACTCTGGTCGGAAGACATCGCCGCTACTCCGCAGTACGGGGCGCGCCGGCAAAGACGGAAGCCGGCCAGAAGGTCCTTCCCTCGCCGTCAAGACGCGCCGCTCCCGCAAGCTCCTCCCCCGGACCGAAGCAAGCTACAAGCTTCCCAAGCTTCCCCTCAGATGTTTGGCAACCCTATCGACCACTTTGCCAAACATTTCACCAATTGGGCTGTCAGTCAGCTGGAGACCCACACGGATGACGTCATCCCGCCCACTGTGGATGACGTCAGAGACGAAGATTTTTTTTTAAATTCTTCTGCTCCCTTTTGTCAGCCACCTCCTAGTGACTTTAATTCTGCAATAAAACATTATCAGGACATTTTTTTAAGGACTAAATCTAGTCAGTCCCAGTCTCAAGTGGGGGGTGACAATAGACATTTTGGACAATTTAGAGGAGAGGATTCTACCCTCCCCCTGACCACCCTCCACCCACCCTTGAAGACGGTTCCAATCCGCAAGGAACGCGTCTGGGATCCGCTTTTTGAGGGGGGGGCTAGTACTGGGAGCTGTGCGAGTGGGGTGGCACAACGGCGTGCTAAGCCGCAACCTCCTGCTCGGCCACCGCCACCTGTCCTTCGGCGGGCTAAGCCACAACCTCCTGCCCGGCCGCCACCACCGGTTTTTCGGCCTGCTAAGCCGCAACCGCCAGCTAGGCCACCTGCACCTCGACTGGTTCTCACACCAGTACCTGCACCTCGGCTGGTTCCCACACCAGTACCTGCACCTCGGCTGGTTCCCACACCAGTACCTGCACCTCGGCTGGTTCCCGCACCAGTACCTGCTCCACGGCTGGTCCCCGCACCAGTACCTGCACCACGGCTGGTCCCCGCACCAGTACCTGCACCACGGCTGGTCCCCGCACCAGTACCTGCACCACGGCTGGTCCCCGCACCAGTACCTGCACCACGACTGGTTCTCGCACCAGTACCTGCACCACGACTGGTTCTCGCACCAGTACCTGCACCACGACTGGTTCTCGCACCAGTACCTGCACCACGACTGGTTCTCGCACCAGTACCTGCACCACGACTGGTTCTCGCACCAGTACCTGCACCACGACTGGTTCTCGCACCAGTACCTGCACCACGACTGGTTCTCGCACCAGTACCTGCACCACGACTGGTTCTCGCACCAGCACCGGCTGCCACGACTGGTTCTCGCACCAGCACCGGCTGCCACGACAGGTTCTCGCACCAGCACCGGCTGCCACGACAGCGACTCCGGCTGCCACGACAGCGACTCCGGCTGCCACGACAGCGACTCCGGCTGCCACGACAGCGACTCCGGCTGCCACGACAGCGACTCCGGCTGCCACGACAGCGACTCCTGCTGCCACGACAGCGACTCCTGCTGCCACGACAGCGACTCCTGCTGCCACGACAGCGACTCCTGCTGCCACGACAGCGACTCCTGCTGCCACGACAGCGACTCCTGCTGCCACGACAGCGACTCCTGCTGCCACGACAGCGACTCCGGCTGCCACGACAGCGACTCCTGCTGCCACGACAGCGACTCCTGCTGCCACGACAGCGACTCCTGCTGCCACGACAGCGACTCCGGCTGCCACGACAGCGACTCCTGCTGCCACGACAGCGACTCCTGCTGCCACGACAGCGACTCCTGCTGCCACGACAGCGACTCCTGCTGCCACGACAGCGACTCCTGCTGCCACGACAGCGACTCCGGCTGCCACGACAGCGACTCCGGCTGCCACGACAGCGACTCCGGCTGCCACGACAGCGACTCCGGCTGCCACGACAGCGACTCCGGCTGCCACGACAGCGACTCCGGCTGCCACGACAGCGACTCCGGCTGCCACGACAGCGGCGACTCCTGCTGCCACGACAGCGGCGACTCCTGCTGCCACGACAGTGGCGACTCCTGCTGCCACGACAGCGGCGACTCCGGCTGCCACGACAGCGACGTCGACACCTACCGCTTCCACGGCGACGTCTCAGCGACCTCGAGTGGTCCGGCTGCGCAAGCAGCTCTCTCAGAGGACTCAGAGGCTGCTGAGATTCTGGCGCCACTCACGCCCACCTTCTCGGCGGCCACGAATGTGGCCTTACCGTGGTCGCCCGCCTCGCCCGCCTCGCCAGCGGCGGCGGCGAATGGAACGCCGCCGCCACCTGACCCTTCCCCGGTGGATTCGGGGACACGTGGCCTGGCGACCCACCACCAAGTCACCCCCCCGCCCGCCCTTGACTCGTGAACTATTGCCTTTTTTTTTTTGGGTTCCAGTTGTTTTTTTTGTTTTCAAGGGACATCTGGAATCTGTCCTTTTAGGGGGGGTACTGTTAGGATCCGCTGCTCGGATCACAATTTGTTTACACTTTAGCGTCACGTGTTTGTTTCTGTTGCCTTGACTGCAGATTTTACTCACCTGCCTCTGATCAGCGTTCGGGACGCGCACCTGTTGCCCGAGCACTGATCAGAGGGCTATTTAGTCTTTGCCCGGGCCTCACTCGGCCTGGCTTCCTAATTTGCTTTCATGCAACAAGTTACGACCACTTTGTTTCCTGCTAGCTCTCATGCTACATTATTTTGCTTGCTAGCTCCCACGCTAGTCGTTTTGTTTCTACCTTAAGTGCTATGAGCACGGTTTTGTTTGTTCAAATATTATTTATTTCTTAAATAAATCATTCTTACCTGCAAGCTGTGTCCGAAGCCCGTCTGCATTCCTGGGAGAACAACACCCGCATCACCATGCGACCAGGTCGTCACAACAAGATGTAAATAGAGTATTGTTTGCGGGTTTTGGATGGTTATTTGGAGAGTTTTGTGGGCGAAATAGAGAGCCCCTAGTGACTCCATTGTCAGCTGACTTTTTAGTTATTTACAGTATATATTCCTGACTTACAATGCATAAAAAACACAAACATACAGTATGTGTATATGCCCTATTTAGGGGTTGTGAATGATAGACAACACATCTCTTTCAACATGTTGCCTCTATATTGAAGATATTATCATATATATCTGATGTATGACACCGACATACTTTCAAAGTTTGCAAGTAAATAGATATGATCAAAGCAGTATCAATCTCACGGAGATTCCCGAGCCATTTTGAGAGACAATGAGCTGGCCAGTCATGTGACCGCGTGACGTAGAGGTAGGAACCGTGGATCCCTTCCCTACCAACAACAATGCAAATCATGCAGACTTTGTGAGAGCAAACGATGGTCCAGAAACTTGTATTTTTGTGCTAAACAAAGAATGCAAACTACAAACATAATAAAACGATCGCTTACTGTACGATGTCTGCTCTCACTGATGACGACTGATAGGATGTTCGTATTTTCCTGTTTAGATGAAGGATTAAGTTTAATTCAAACGAAGATTTAAACAAGTCTTCAATCTTCGGTAAATAGTCAGGTCACAAGATGTAAATAGAGTATTGTTTGCGGGTTTTGGATGGTTATTTGGAGAGTTTTGTGAGCGAAATAGAGAGCCCCTATTTTCCCCATTGTCAGCTGACTTTTAGTTATTTAAAGTATATATTTCCGACTTAGAATGCATAAAAAACACAAACGTGTACATGTCCTATATAGGGGTTGTGAATGATAGACAACACATCTCTTTCAACATGTTGCCTCTATATTGAAGATATTATCATATATATGTGATGTATGACACCGACATACTTTTAAAGTTTGCAAGTAAATAGATATGATCAAAGCAGTATCAATCTCAAAGAGATTCCCGAGCCATTTTGAGAGACAATGAGCTAGCCAGTCACGTAGAGGTAGGAACCGTAGATCCCTTCCCTACCAACAACAGTGCAAATCATGCAGACTTTGTGAGAGCAAACGATGGTCCAGAACCTTGTATTTTTGTGCTAAACAAAGAATACAAACTACAAACATAATAAAACGATCGCTTACTGTACGATGTCTGCTCTCACTGTGATGACGACTGATAGGATGTTCATATTTTCCCCGTTTAGATGAAGGATTTATTTGAATTCAAATGAAGGATTAAACAAGTCTTCAGTCTTCGGTTAATAGTCAGGTCACGAGATGTAAATAGAGTATTGTTTGCGGGTTTTGGATGGTTATTTGGAGAGTTTTGTGGGCGAAATAGAGAGCCCCCATTGACTCCATAGTTAGCTGAATTTTTAGTTATTTACAGTATGTATTTCTGACTTAGAATGCATAAAAAAACACAAACATATGTGTACATGTCCTATATAGGGTTTGTGAAAGATAGACAACACATCTCTTTCTACATGTCTTTTAAATGTTTGCATATTTCCAGTATGACTCATCTGATACTTTGGTCAGAGTGCAGAAGCGTTCCTCCAGTGATGTCAATCTCCGGGAATAGCCGAAGGTATTTCGTAGCGGAATATTCAAAATGGCTGACTGAATTTGTGGCATTTTGTGATGTTTAAACAGTATTTTCACATACTTTGCGGATTGTAAATACAATTGGATATGGTTTAATGGATACAATGAAACACAATTAAACATATAAAGTCAACTTGTTTTTTCCCCTGTAATGGTACTTTCAAACACAGTCACACTTTTGTAAAAAACAATATAACAATTTTCTGACAATTTTTTAAATATTTTTTGTTCCCTTGTTTTTATGCTGTGCCTGTGCTTTGTACCAACCTATTGCATAGTTTTCCCTCTGCTCGCTGTATCAGTTGAGCCTTTTTTTGTGCATTTCCCTGCTACACTATTTTTTTTGTTGTTATTGAAATGTTTTCCCCCCTGCACTTGCCTGTCGTTTCTGCATCCTGCGGTCCAGACATACAACACCCAACTAAGATGGTGACAGTTTTACCTAAATAAAATCAGTTGTATTGTTGTTTTTTTTACTTAACTTGTCTTGCACTTTTACCAGGCACTTTAGTATAGCTATAGCTGATGTAAGGCACTTTATTGATAACGTTTGGTTGATGATTTAAACAACCAGACACATGCAACATGTAACATGACTGATTAGTATACTTTTATTGAAATAAATGATTGAGTTGAGCCGTGTGATGTGCAGTTTTCTGCGGAAACACTAGGGGTGGTGTTTCCCGGAGAGACCCTTTGGTGAGCAACATTGGCACTCGTCAACTATTAATTTATCAATTAATTATTGATTGGCTTGTAGGGTCCTTCACTGTGAGGGGAACATGGCAGCTCAAGAGAACTAATGGATGTGTTACAACAGTCACTTGCGTTGCAAACATTGATATTTACCCCTTTCTGACAGGAAATGCCCCTTATTTTGAAATGCCAATGTTCAATCAATCAAAGTTTATTTATAGAGCCCTTAATCTCAAAGGGCTGCACAAACCACAACCACATCCTCGGCTCTGATCCCACATTGTTAACAGAGCCTTGGTATGCAGTAATATTGACTTCATATTACTTTCATATCAACTTCAAAGTTTGTCTCTCCCCCCAATCTCTCGACAGCAAAGTGCGACAGATGAGTTGACAGCAAAGCAGGATGCAGGGAAAAGGGTAGAATGACATGCAGGGACATGTTGTGAGTGCTGCCCTAACTTGACAGTGCAGGGTTAATTATGGATGGCCTTCCTAGTGTTGGCGAGCACTCAACACTAAATCGGAGAGACGACTGAAGCCTTCTGGCTATGCTTCTCTTATGTTTTATTTCTGCCAAAGGTTACGACGGGTGGCGGAGTTCCCCACTCGGCATTTGGAACAAGCTCACTGACATAAGAAGTTAACAACAGTTGCAGTTAATAGCTAATGGCTGACCCCTTTCCCCCACTGTGCGTTGTTAGTAAACCACCAACCAACCATTCCTGCAAAGACAAATGGAAAAACATTCAATGTTATCAGTATGGTATTGAATTTAAAATGTATAGCTGAGCACCAATGTTGGCGTTAACACACTTTTTGTGTCTTTTTACGCATTGAAGTCCGCTGATTTTTTTTTATTTTATACCAACCCTGCCTTCTCTGGGTCAAAACTTCGGTTTTCATTAAATGTAATATTGCCTGACAAAAAGTGATTAATCGTAATATTTTGATATTTACACATCGTATATTTTACTAGAATACCCTTATGAGTAGAGATGTCCGATAATAGCTTTTTGCCGATATCCGATATTGTCCAACTCTTAATTACTGACTCCGATATCAACCGATACTGATATATACAGTCGTGGAATTAACACATTATTATGCCTAATTTTGTTGTGATGCCCCGGCCGGCATGCAAAGGCAGTGCCTTTAAGGTTTAGTGGTGCTCTGTACCAGGGCCGGCCCGTGGCATAGGCCGTATAGGCAAATGCTAAGGGCGCCGTCCATCAGGGGGCGCCAAGCCAGTGCCACAAATGTTGGAGAAAAAAAAAAAAAAAGTTGGTACTATTATTTCTAAATACAAAAAATAATCCCACGTTAATTAAAATGCAAAGTAAAGCCTATTCAATAGAAATATTATTTGTTACAACATTACCCATCCCCCCGCACGGTGCGCCCCCTCCCTTCCCGTATCATGACTCTTACCACATCAAAAAACTACACAAGATGTCAAAACGGCCAAAACTGTCAGGTGCCCAGGGAAGACAAAAGAGAAAAGAAGAGGAGAAACGAGAAAAAGACAGAGGTAGCAGGTAGGTAACGTTAGCCTACATGGAATTATTTGTCTGTTACAGAATGTGATAGTAACCTGGCTTCTTAGCATTAAGCTAATGTTACATGATTCGGCAATTGCTAATCAATAAATAGCTAGTTCTGTTTTAACGTCGGGTTAATATTGTGGTGGGGGCTAAATTGTTAAGGAAAATAATAATGTAACGTTAGGTAATTACAGTACTCCCACCTTACATTCCTCAGGGACATTTGTATTAGATCTTTTAAGCAGGTGTTTTTTGTTTACATTGTTATTGCCTTCTGGCTAGCTAATGTTTGCCCTGCAGGTAATAGTCACTTTTCCACCCCTTTATATATTAGGTATAGTTGTAAGCGTAGTTGTAAAAGTGCACATCATTAATGTTAATTAAGCAATATCACATGAGAGGGAATGCTGTTTTTAAATTTGAGCACTGCTGTGATTCGGTTAAAGATAATCATAACATAACATTCTCATATAATATGTTAATTTGCTTTCTTTAAGTAAAAAATAAGGTCAAAGACAAAGCTATTCGGTTTCTTGTGAGTATATACACTTCACTGCCGATGTGGGGGGGCGCCACCTAAAATCTTGCCTAGGGCGCCAGATTGGTTAGGGCCAGGCCTGCTCTGTACTTCTCCCTACGTCCGTGTACACAGCGGTGTTTTAAAAAGTCATACATTTTCATTTTTCGAAACCGATACCGATAATTTCCAATATTACATTTTAAGCATTTACCGGCCGATAATTTCGGACATCTCTACTTATGAGCATTACATATATCAGAATCAAGGAGCGACTGCACTGTTTACTTGTTGAAATACACTTTACAATGCTAAAATCTACCCAAACAACCACTTTGCTGCTGCCAAAAATGTATTTCAAGCAATATTTTGATACTGACACATCTCTGTAAAACACACTTTTGGTGTCTTTTTACGCATTGAAATCAGAAAGGACGCGCATTTCTGGAAGTCCGCGCACAATTATTTATTTTTTTTACCGACCCTGCCTTCTCTGGGTCAATACTCCAGTTTTCATTAAAAATTAAAGGTAATATTGCCTGACAAAAAGTGATTCATCGTAATATTTTGATATTTACACATCGCATATTTGCACACACATATTATACTAGAATACCCTTATGAGCATTACATACTGTACTGTTTACTTGTAGAAATACCCTTTACAAAGCTAAAATCTACCCAAACGATCACTTTGCTGTTCCCAAAAATTGATTTCAAGTAATATTTTGATACTGACACATCTTATCTCTGCATATTTACTAGAATACCCTTACGGGCATTACATATATCCAAATCAAGTACCTACTGTACTGTTTACTTGTTGAAATGCCCGGGACCCCATTTAGAAAATTCCTAGCGCCAACACTGAGCACAATACTTTAATCAAGACCATCCATCCGTCCATTTTCTACCACTTGTCTCTTTTGGGGTCGTGGGTGGTGCTGGAGCCTATCTCAGCTGCACATGGGCGGAAGGCGGGGTACAACCTGGACAAGTCGCCACCTCATCACAGGGCCAACACAGATAGACAGACAACATTCACACTCACATTCACACACTAGGGCCAATTTAGTGTTGCCAATCAACCTATCCCCAGGTGCATGTTTTTGGAGGTGGGAGGAAGCCGGAGTACCCGGAGGGAACCCACGCAGTCACACGGAGAACATGCAAACTCCACACAGAAAGATCCCGAGCACGGGATTGAACTCAGGACTACTCAGGACTTTTGTATTGTGAGGCATATGCACTAACCGTGCTGCCATTAATCAAGACCAAAGTAAGTCAAAGTACAATTAAAGAACTGAAAAAATACACAATTACACAAGCAGAAGTAGCTTGTGACTTTTCCTCTCCATTAATACACCATGCAAAATACTATGTTTACACTGCAGGCCAAAGTGGCCCAAACCGGATTTTTTTTTTAGATCTGATGTTTTCTAGCGGACTGTTTACACTGCAAGTAAAATGTGATTTTTATCAGACTCTAGTGTAAACGCGCACAGGCCCCAAATGTGGCCTCAATTTTTGCCCTCGACGTCACTTGCATGCGTACTACAAAATTAAATAAAAGTCGTGACACCTTAAAAACGAGTGTTTTTTTTATGTGAAAGTAAATGAAATTAACTGTTGGATCATCACAGGAGACTTTAAATGGGCATGAAGATATAGCCAATTTCAGGCAAGCTTAAGAACTCAGTGCAGTCCTTGAATTGTTTGGTCTAACTCAGCATGTAAACGAGCCCACCCATCATTTCTGTGTTTTTTCTTCGACTTGTCTGTTAGACCCAAACCAGCAGTTGGGTCAGCGGCTGTTAGTGGGAGACTCATATATGATAGCATACGGACACAGTTTGTGGAAATGATTCGGTTTGAAAACACCCTGTATGCTAATGTTGATGACCGGCTGAACTCATATACATCAAGTGTTGTAAATGTTTTGGACACCGTTGCTCCTGTCAAGGTTAGAATAGTTAAAAGTACCGTATTTTTCAGACTATAAGGCGCACTTAAAATCCTTTCATTTTCTCAAAACTCGACAGTGTTAAAAAACTCGACGCCTTATAGTATAGTTATAATTAGAGATGTCCGATATTATCGGCCTGCCGATATTATCGGCCTGCTGATATTATCGGCCGATAAATGCTTTAAAATGTAATATCGGAAATTATCGGTATCATTTTTTTTATTATCGGTATCGATTTTTTTATTTTTATTAAATCAACATAAAAAACACAAGATACACTTAGTCTGCAAGGGATGAAGTCCGTAAGCACACATGATTGTGCGTGCTGCTGGTCCACTATTAGTACTAACCTTTAACAGTTAATTTTACTCATTTTCATTAATTACTAGTTTCTATGTAACTGTTTTTATATTGTTTTACTTTCTTTTTTATTCAAGAAAATGTTTTTAAATTAATTGTTTTATTTTATAATTTTTTTTTTTTAAAAAGGACCTTATCTTCACCATACCTGGTTGTCCAAATTAGGCATAATAATGTGTTAATTCCACGACTGTATATATCGGTATCGGTTGATATCGGTATCGGTAATTAAGAGTTGGACAATATCGGAATATCGGATATCGGCAAAAAAGCCATTATCGGACATCCCTAGTTATAATGTACTAAATAATTTTGGTTGTGCTTACCGACCTCAAAGTTATTTCATTTGGTACATGGTGAAATGATAAGTGTGATCAGTAGATGGCAGTCACACATAAGAGATACAGTACGTGTAGACTGCAATATGATGGTAGTCACACATAAGAGATACGTGCAGACCTTAATATGACTCAAGTAAACAACACAAAAATGTTATGTTTCATTGAAAATATAGAACATTACACACGGCGCTAAAAAATCTATCAAAATGTTTTAGTACGACTTTGGTAAGCTATAAAGCCGCACCGCTTGATGGATTGTACTGTGCTTTAACATACGAGTATTATTATGGTGTGTGTATAAGGTAAGACATATTATCTGCCGTTTTGATTCGCAATATTATGCAAAAGCAACTTTTCTTACCTTCTGGTACCTGCTGATCTGTATTTGAGATCTGCATAGGTCCTGAAATGTGTGTGCGTCTGCCTTTGTAGTCAATAAGCTTCTTCTTGTTATGGGACATTCATCCTCTGCTATTGCCATTTGTAATATAAAGTAGTATAAAGTTCTTACTTATATCTGTCAGTAAACTCGCCATGAAAGCGCTAAAACATACCGGTGTAGTGAGTTTACATTATTCACCCAAGGAACACATTTCCGGCAGTGTTGCACTAGTGAGTCACGGATAAGGAGATGCTGCTCCGTTATTGATTGAAGTAAAGTCTGAATGTCATTAAAACAGTTAACTCCATCTTTTGACACTTCTTCCACTCCCTTCCTTGCACGCTACACCACTACAACAAAGAAGACGCTGTCGAAGGTGAGCCACGTAAATAAGACCGCCCACAAAACGGCGCATCCTGAAGCGACTGTCAGAAAGCGACTTGAAGATGATCTGTAAAACATAACCTATGCAACATTTTGACCAAATAACCACCATTACATGTTATGTAGACCACAAGGAAGTGTTTTCAGTTTAGAAAAAAAATCATAATAAAATGACCCCTTTAATGCGCCTTATAATCCGGTGCGCCTTTTGTATGAAAATAGACCTGAATAGACCCGCTCATTGGCAGTGCGCCTTACAATCTGGTGCGCCCTATGGTCTGTAAAATACGGTAGTTATCTTAAAAACAGAGCTGCTGTCAGAAATTCTGGGCTATGATTTTTGCCCTTGTTAGGTTATACTAGCATGCATAATACTACTTCCTCTTAGGGAGGCAAACAATTGAGGCCTCACTTTGCATGAATGTGTGTTTTAAACCTGTTTCCTCATGTGGACACACGATCAAACGCACCACAGAAATACACCAATTGGTTTTGTAGTCGGCTGGAGTCAGTATGCATAAATTGCAGTATGCAAAAAAAAATGTATATTCTAGTCATTTTACCACGTTGTGATTAGGCTGTCAACAAGAGAGCTGCAGGCCTTTCAATGAAATTGTCTGACATTTTAAAGTCAGTAACTCGGAAATCATTTCATTTGTTCTTGTATGATTTCACTAGCAGTTTTCATCGACTGTATTTAGGTGAGACGGAGTCAAAAAGCCTTCTGTTTTGCGGAAGACCTTTTTTTTTATGATAACGATGATTTAGACTTACATTTCAGTTTAAATAGCTGTTGGTATTGAATCAGATAGGGCACCGGAGTCAAATTAATTTCCGGGGGCCACATCATTTTATGTGGCCCGCGAAAGCCTGAAAAAAATGGGTTTCAATACAATACTTATTTTATTATTATCATTTTTTACTAAATGCATTCGCTCTTTCAATTTTGACAGAAAAAAAAAGGCACATTTTAAACTTTAATATTATCTGATCATGCCAATTATATTATATACTGTATTGCAAAACTATTTTTGTGAGATAAAAACAAATAGTTAAAAATCACCTTTATTTATGATTTTAAAGCAAGTTATACATTAAAAAAATCTAATAATCAAATGCATATGCATTTTGATTAATCATGATTAATCACAGGTTACCCGCATGTATAATGTAAATTAATTTTTAAAAAGCGGCCCTCTGAAAGCAGCCATTACTGCGATGTGGCCCTCAATGAAAATTAGTTTGACACCCCTGAGATAGAGCGTGATAAGATTGACACGTTTCCGTTTCTATGTTTAATTCTCAAATATATGCATGTATGTTTTGTTCTTCAACAGCATCAAGGGTTGGAATTAGGGGGTTAAATCACCAAAAATGATTCCTGGGCGCAACCACCGCTGCTGCTCACTGCTCCCCTTACCTCCCAGGGGGTGATCAAATGGGTCAAATGCAGAGAATAATTTCACCACACCTTGTGTGTGCGTGTGACAATCATTGGTACTTTAACTTTAAATATATTGTATGTGTTATATTGTTCACAAACTAAGTTAATACTTTTTTGCACACAGAACCTTTAAAAGGGGTCATATTGTGATTCTAATCTACAAACCCCGTTTCCATATGAGTTGGGAAATTGTGTTAGATGTAAATATAAACGGAATACAATCATTTGCAAATCCTTTTCAACCCATATTCAATTGAATGCACTACAAAGACAACATATTTGATGTTCAAACTCATCAACTTTTTTTTTTTTTTGCAAATAATAATTAACTTAGAATTTCATGGCTGCAACACGTGCCAAAGTAATTGGGAAAGGGCATGTTCACCACTGTGTTACATGGCCTTTCCTTTTAACAACACTCAGTAAACATTTGGGAACTGAGGAGACACATTTTTTAAGCTTCTCAGGTGGAATTCATTCCCATTCTTGCTTGATGTACAGCTTAAGTTGTTCAACAGTCCGGGGTCTCCGTTGTGGTATTTTAGGCTTCATAATGAGCCACACATTTTCAATGGGAGACAGGTCTGGACTACAGGCAGGCCAGTCTAGTACCCGCACTCTTTTACTATGAAGCCACGTTGATGTAACACGTGGCTTGGCATTGTCTTGCTGAAATAAGCAGGAGCGTCCATGATAACGTTGCTTGGATGGCAACATATGTTGCTCCAAAACCTGTATGTACCTTTCAGCATTAACGGCGCCTTCACAGATGTGTAAGTTACCCATGTCTTGGGCACTAATACACCCCCATACCATCACAGATGCTGGCTTTTCTTTTCCTCTTTGGTCCGGAGGACACGACGTCCACAGTTTCCAAAAACAATTTGAAATGTGGACTCGTCAGACCACAGAACACTTTTCCACTTTGTATCAGTCCATCTTAGATGAGCTCAGGCCCAGCGAAGCCGACGGCGTTTCTGGGTGATGTTGATAAACGGTTTTCGCCTTGCATAGGAGAGTTTTAACTTGCACTTACCGATGTAGCGACCAACTGTAGTTACTGACAGTGGGTTTCTGAAGTGTCCCTGAGCCCATGTGGTGATATCCTTTACACACTGATGTCGCTTGTTGATGCAGTACAGCCTGAGGGATCGAAGGTCACGGGCTTAGCTGCTTACGTGCAGTGATTTCTCCAGATTCTCAGAACCCTTTGATGATATTACGGACCGTAGATGGTGAAATCCCTAAATTCCTTGCAATAGCTGGTTGAGAAAGGTTTTTCTTAAACTGTTCAACAATTTGCTCACGCATTTGTTGACAAAGTGGTGACCCTCGCCCCATCCTTGTTGGTGAATGACTGAGCATTTCATGGAATCTACTTTTATACCCAAACATGGCACCCACCTGTTCCCAATTTGCCTGTTCACCAGTGGGATGTTCCAAATAAGTGTTTGATGAGCATTCATCAACTTTATCAGTATTTATTGCCACCTTTCCCAACTACTTTGTCACGTGTTGCTGGAATCAAATTCTAAAGTTAATGATTATTTGCAAAAAAAAACCTGTTGAACAACTTAAGCTGTACATCAAGCAAGAATGGGAAAGAATTCCACCTGAGAAGCTTAAAAAATGTGTCTCAGTTCCCAAACGTTTACTGAGTGTTGTTAAAAGGAAAGGCCATGTAACACAGTGGTGAACATGCCCTTTCCCAACTACTTTGGCACACGTTGCAGCCATGAAATTCTAAGTTAATTATTATTTGCAGAAAAAAAATAAAGTTTATGAGTTTGAACATCAAATATCTTGTCTTTGTAGTGGATTCAATTGAATATGGGTTGAAAAGGATTTGCAAATCATTGTATTCCGTTTATATTTACATCTAACACAATTTCCAAACTCATATGGAAACGGTTGTTTGTAAGTTAATACGTTTTTGCACACAGAACCTTTAAAAGGGGTCATATTGTGATTCTAATCTACATTCAACACACTTCCTTGTGGTCTCCATAACCTGTCATTTTGGTCGAAAATTCTAATACATTTTGCCAATATCGGATGATATTGGCTTGCATCTAAAATCTCCGATATGATTTCCGATACAAGCAGTCCTGAGGCATGTTTACAAATTGTGCAAATCAGGACAGCCAATTTAAGGCCTAGAAGTGTGGGGAAACACTTATAAAACTAATCTTAATCCAATTACCGTATTTCCGGATTATTATATTTCGGATTATAAAGCGCACTGCCGATGAGCGTGTCTATTCAGGTCTTTTTTCATACAGAAAAAAGATTATAAGTCGCATTGAAGGGGTCATATTATGATTTTTTTCTAGACTTAAAACACTATCTTGTGGTCTACATAACATGTAATGGTGGTTCTTTGGTCAAAATGTTGCATAAATTATGTTTTACGGACCATCTTGAAGTAGCTTTCTGTCAGTCGCTTACCTACGTGGCTTACCTTCGACAGCGTCTTCTCTCCGTTATCTTTGTTGTACACTGCAAAAACTGAAATCTAAGTAAGATTAAATATCTCAAATAAGGGTGCTATTTGCTTATTTTCTGTCTGATAAGGTAATTTTTCTCACTAAGCAGATTTTATGTTAGAGTGTTTTACTTGTTTTAAGGGTTTTGGTCCTAAATGATCTCAGTAAGATATTACAGCTTGTTGCTGAGATTTTATGACCTATATTGAGTAAAACATGCTTGAAACTAGAATATCAACTGTTGCAAAGCTGTGTCATCAACACTCACAAGTATAAAACTACTTTTTTAAAGTAATCATTTCTTATTTCAAGTATGAAATAAAAAATCATGACTTTGGAACAATTGTGTCTCATATTAAAACAGATGACAGCCAAATGGACTTTGCTGTTTTATTTTCAATGAAACAATAGAAAATACGTTCTCATATAGTAGTACAGTTGGCACAGTACAGTAAACTGACAGTTAATATTTAAACATTTAACATGTGACATTTCTAACAATTTTGAACAGAAATAGTTCATGCACATTCAGATAAATTCCTCAAAATTACAATAAAAATATTTTTGGCCGGGAGCCGGGCTGTATATATGTGCACTAATTGGCTGAAAGAGCACGCACTTGGCGCGATGATGTCATGTTATCGATAGAAAAATGCATTTTTAGACAATACTATTTGCCTGAGCGGCTAGGAGACCCCGAGAGTAACAAGCGGTTGCCTTGTTGCCTTTCCATTAAGAACAATACATTAGTTTTTAGTATACGTTTGCTGGTTTCAAGAAATGTAATGCCGAGCGCATATCATTATGTCAAGATAATGGCACTAGCATTTACTTCATTTAAGAATATTTTTCAACATATTGAGCGAAAAGGTCTTTTTTTCTACCAATAAAAGTGCACTTGTTATTAGTGAGCATATACTTATTTTAAGGTATTTTCAGGTTCATTGAAGTTAGCTAATTTTACTTGTTTTGGAAAGTCTTGACAAGCCATATGTTCTTGTTCTATTGGCAGATAATTTTTCTTAGTTCAAATAAAATACCCTTAATTTTTGTATTTTTTTTTTCTTGTTTTTGAACACTGACTTTTTGCAGTGTAGCGGTGCAAGGACGGTAGTGGAAGAAGTGTCAAAAAATGGCGCTAACTGTTTTAATAACATTCAGACTTTACTTAAATCAATAACGGAGCAGCAGCTTCTTATCCGTGGCTCAATAATGCAACATCAACACCGGAAATGTGTCCCGTGAAAAACCGCCCGACCGGAACTCTCCAAAGTTTGTATTTGTCATTTTCCATCCAATGATCATTAAAACGACATGATGGACCAATGCACCGCTGTCCTCTTGGGGGCGACACAGAGCCGTATATACATGACAACAACCTAATGTAAGGGCTCAGGCAAAGCCAACAGATCAAGCGTGTAGCTTTCATTTTTAGGGGAACATATTTATTTGTTTTCCATTTTATAATTAGCCTATTGCATACTTGCCAACCTTGAGACCTCCAATATCGGGTGGCGGCGTGGTCGGGGGGGGGGCGTGTTTGGGGCGGGGGGCGTGGCTAAGGCCGTGGTTAAGAGGAAAGTATATTTACAGCTAGAATTCACCAAATCAAGTATTTCATATATATATATATATATATATATATATATATATATATATATATATATATATATATATATATATATATATATATATATATATATATATATATATATATATATATATATATATATATATGTATGAAATACTTGACTTCCAGTGAATTCTAGCTATATATATATATTTTTATTTTATTTTTATTTTTTTTATTATACATATAAATAAAAGACATACTTGAATTTCAGTGTTCTGCAGGCTATCCAGTAGATGGCAGTATTGTCCTGTTTAAGAGTGTCACAACATTGCTGTTTACGGCAGACGAACTGCTTTACGGTAGACTAAACGTGACTGCTGTTGTTGTGTGTTGTTACCGCGCTGGGAGGACGTTAATGAAACTGCCTAACAATAAACCCACATAAGAAACCAAGAACCTTGTTGTGCACTCTACTCTCTAAAAGCCGTAGATGTTATGACATCATCGGGCAGGCAAGCTATTTATATTGTGGGAAAGCGGACGTGAGAACGGCTGTCCCCACTCAGCCTGAGCTGGAGGCCACGCCCCCTCCAGCTCATGCTGAATACCGGGAGTTTGTCGGGAGAAAATGTCTGCCGGGAGGTTGTCGGGAGAGGCGCTGAATACCGGGATTCTCCCGCTAAAAACGGGAGGGTTGGCAAGTATGGCCTATTGAGTCAGACTGCCGAGAAATATGATGAACATTTTCCAAGCATTTACAAGCACTTCACCATAAATTCAAGCATTTTTCATACCTTGAAAACACAACATTAAAATCCAAGCATTTTCAAGGTTTTTAAGCACCCGTTCGAACCCTGGTTTGATTGACTGATTGAGACTTTTATTAATAGATTGTACAGTACAGTACATATTCCGTACAATTGACCACTAATGGTAACACCCGAATACGTTTTTCAACTTATTTAAGTCGGGGTCCATTCATGGTATAGTTTGTGTATACCATTTGATTCCTGAGCTAAGCTTCGCCATTTGTTTGCTCGTTTTCCATGCTAAGCTTTCCCGTTAGCGTTTCCAAAGCTACCCCACGCTTTCCTGTATATTGGGTTTTTGCCTGATTTAAGCAAAATAAATCTTTGCCCTACCTGCACGATGCCTCTGCATTTTGGGGAAACGATCCACGCATTAACATGCGACTCCGCCGCAACAGGTAGAGTATCAGATCAATACAAAAACTTCTGGCTCAGACATTTTTTTTAAAATACTTTCGTTTAACAACAAATCTTTTTTTTTTTGTAACAGCTTACCTGCTTGAGTGGAAAAAAAAACAACCTTAGCTTTTTAAGGGGCAGCTAGAAATTTGGACTGAAAATACTCCATGGGTCCGCATATTTGACATTTTGAGTTTTCATTGCTGCGATGAGGTGGCGACTTGTCCAGGGTGTACCCCGCCTTCCGCCCAAATGCAGCAGAGATAGGCTCCAGCACCCCCCGTGACCCCGAAAGGGACAAGCGGTAGAAACTGATAGAATGAGTTTTCATTGAGTTTGCACAGACCAAGTCCCAATAAAAGCACTCACACATTCTAAATAAATAGATAGATAATATTAAATCAATCAATGCCCTGAGAGATAACTTTTTGAACGTTGTGCGTGAACAGATGGAAGGTTTTTGGGTTTTTTTGCATTATCATGCGGATTCCAACATCTGGCCTCATTCGTCATTCTCTTTTTGTCCCCCGACATCACCCCGCTTCTTCCCCGGTTTGTTCAGACGGGAGTGGAAAAGGCAGAGCGTGGAGGAACGAGGAGAAGGCAAACGGGGCACTGCAGGGCTGTAAGTCAGTTTGATGCAAAGTGTTTGAATGGCATTAGAACAGGTAGGGTGTTAGTTAGTCACTAAGCCGTGAGAGAATGTGGTGATACGTCCATTAAATACCACATGTTCAGCTGCGATAAAGCAACAAGGCATTAAGGTGACAAAGTCCCTGCCTATCAAACATTCACAGGCTTCAGAAATGACCTTAGCCACAAAGTCATTGTCCTCATCCCGAGTTCTTCTATTATTTCATTAATATTTTTTGGCGGAACAAATTGTGATGGCTACAGTTGGTAGTCATGTCAATGGTTTCTTTAATTGATGACAAAGGAACATGCATCATGGAAGCTCCCAACCTTTTTTTGTGTGTTGCTTGTTTAAAGCCTGCAAAAGCACACATAGTGACAATCCTGTTCTCAGAACAGCTTAGAATAACTTTGAATTTAATGGCAGCAACACATTGCAAAAAAGTTGGCACATGGGCATTTTTACCACTGTGTTACATGGCCTTTCCTTTTAACAACACTCAGTTAACGTTTGGGAACTGAGGAGACCAATTTTTGAAGCTTATCAGGTGGAATTATTTCCCATTCTTGCTTGATGTACAGCTTAAGTTGTTCAACAGTCCGGGGGTCTCCGTTGTGGTATTTTAGGCTTCATAATGTGCCACACATTTTCAATGGGAGACAGGTCTGAACGACAGGCAGGCCAGTCTAGTACCCGCACTCTTTTACTATGAAGCCACGCTGTTGTAACACGTGGCTTATCATTGTCTAGCTGAAATAAGCAGGGGCGTCCATGATAACGTTGCTTGGATGGCTGCTCAAAAACCTGTATGTATCTTTCAGCATTAATGGTGCCTTCACAGTTCCTCATGTCTTGGGCACTAATACACCCCCATACCATCACAGATGCTGGCTTTTGAACTTTGCGCCTATAACAATCCGGACAGTTCTTTTCCTCTTTGTTCCGGAGGACACGACGCCCATAGTTTCCAAAGACAATTTGAAATGTGGACTCGTCAGACCACAGAACACTTTGCATTAGTCCATCTTAGAGATGTGCTCGGACCCAGCGAAGCCGACGGCGTTTCTGGGTGTTGTTGATAAATGGCTTTCGCTTTGCATAGTAGAGTTTTAACTTGCACTTACAGATGTGGCGACAAACTGTAGTTAATGACAGTGGTTTTCTGAAGTGTTCCTGAGCACATGTGGTGATATCCTTTACACACTGTCGTCACTTTTTGATGCAGTACCGTCCGAGGGATCGAAGGTCTGTAATATCATCGCTTACGTGCAGTAATTTCTCCAGATTCTCTGACCCTTTTGATGTTATTACAGACCGTAGATGGTGAAATCCCTAAATTCCTTGCAATAGCTCGTTGAAAAATGTTGTTCGACAATTTGCTCACGCATTTGTTCACAAAGTGGTGACCCTCGCCCCATCCTTGTTTGTGAATGACTGAGAATTTCATGGAAGCTGCTTTTATACCCAATCATGGCACCCACCTGTTCCCAATTGGCCTGTTCACCTGTGGGATGTTCCAAATAAGTGTTTGATGAGCATTCCTCAACTTTTTCAGTCTTTTTTTGCCACTTGTGCCAGCTTTTTTTAAAACATGCTGCAGGCATCAAATTCCAAATGAGCTAAAATTTGAAAAAAATAAAAATGTCCAGTTTGAACGATAAGTATCTTGTCTTTGCAGTCTATTCAATTGAATATAGGTTGAAAATGATTTGCAAATCATTGTACTTTGTTTTTATTTACGATTTAAACAAAGTGTCAACTTCACTGGTTTTGGGTTTTGCAAATTCCATACAACCAAGCAAAAAACAAAGATGACGTGCCGCACGGAAGTGCACGTGCGGGTTTAGCAAATTAATAAACTTAAAATGTCTTTGACAACGCTGGACATAGCATGTAGCAAGCAGTAATGAAACGTGAACGTTCAGTAAAGGCCAAAAGTTTGGACACACCTTCTCATTCAATGCCTTTTCTTTATTTTCGTGACTATTTACCATGTAGATTGTCACTGAAGACTTCAAAACTATGAATGAACACATGTGGAGTTATGTACTTAACAAAAACGGTGAAATAACTGAAAACATGTTTTATATTCTAGTTTCTTCAAAATAGCCACTATTTGCTCTGATTACTGCTTTGCACACTCTTGGCATTCTCTCGATGAGCTTCAAGAGGTAGTCACCTGAAATGGTTTTCACTTCACAGGTGTGCTTAAAGCTCATCGAGAGAATGCCAAGAGTGTGCAAAGCAGTAATCAGAGCAAATAGTGGCTATTTTGAAGAAAGTAGAATACAAAACATGTTTTCAGTTATTTCACCTTTTTTTGTTAAGTACATAACTCCACATGTGTTCATTCATAGTGTTGATGCCTTCAGTGACAATCTACAATGTACATAGTCATGAAAATAAAGAAAACACATTGAATGAGGAGAAGGTGTGTCCAAACGTTTGGCCTGTACTGTATACCTGTCACGTAGAGCGAACAACAGACCTGCCAGAAGGGCAGGGTGACACTCGCATTTAAAGCTGTCTGATTAGTGATAGGAGCAGGCAAGCCTCCTGATCAACAATCAGAGGCATTCGGACTAAATGAAGGGAACAGAAATAGAACCTCAAAAACAGGAAAACCACAACAAAGGCAAAACCGGACATGACCTTGGGGACAGGTCAAGGCACTTCCATGCCAATTTCCTGTGCATGGTGTCCAACATGGCCTGTATGGATGGATCATCTCCCTGATCTCCAATCAAATCTCTTCCATCCTATCTCTGGCAGGAAAAAGATTCTTCCCACTGGAAATCCTCTGACATAAACCCCTGTAAAATTGGTAGTACGTCAAACCTGGGCTTTTGCTTCCATCAAAATTCCCCCCCCAAAAAAACATTGAATTAGAAAATCCAAGTGGTAAGCAAGAGTACAAATTACTGCCACGAGAGACTTAAACAAGCCAGACTGGACTACTCCAGTCTTTGGTGTCCAAGAGCAGACGTGAGAGGAAAGTATCTAAATTCTGGGGACAGCTGATCCAGTGTTGCCAACGAGGCGACACCGAGTTAGGGATGGGCTATGAGGCCCAAAATCTTTATTGCAATAACCATATAATCACCATACAATATTTGAAATTAACCACGTTAAACCCAGATTCCGAACTAACAAAGGTCTTAACTCATTTTCTTTCTATGCCACATCAATGTGGAATGCGCTCCCAACAGTTATAAAAGAAAGGGCATCTCTATCCTCCTTCAAAACCGTAATAAAAGTTCACCTCCAGGCAACTTCAACCGTAAACTAACACCCTCCCCGGATTGTTAATAATCAAATGTAAACAATCACATGCAGATACTTTTTCTTATGCCTTCTGATCTCTCTCTCTCTCTCTCTCTCTCTCTCTCTCTCTCTCTCTCTCTCTCTCTCTCGCTCTCTCTCGCTCTCTCTCGCTCTCTCGCTCTCTCGCTCTCTCGCTCTCTCGCTCTCTCTCGCTCTCTCTCGCTCTCTCTCGCTCTCTCTCGCTCTCTCTCTCGCTCTCTCTCTCGCTCTCTCTCTCGCTCTCTCTCGCTCTCTCTCGCTCTCTCTCTCTCTCTCTCTCTCTACTACTTGCTGTCCATATCCTACCCCTCCTCCCCTTCCACACTCCTGATTTTAAATAATGTAAATAATTCAATGTGATTATCTTGTGTGATGACTGTATTACGATGATAGTATATATGTGATAGTATATATCTGTATCATGAATCAATTTAAGTGGACCCCGACTTAAACAAGTTGAAAAACTTATTCGGTTGTTACCATTTAGTGGTCAATTGTACGGAATATGTACTTCACTGTGCAACCTACTAATACAAGTCTCAATCAATCAATCAATCAAAGGTATGTAAACCCTTTCAAAACTGGTTAAAAAGACTCCTAATTGACTGTAGCTGCTGTCGTATGTGCTAACAGATTGCGTAATTTTCGGTTGTAATATGTTCTCAAAACTATTAATAATCTACTTCTTAATTTACCGTTATTATCGGGTTTATTTCTGTTGTAACGTAGTTACAAACATATAAGTGGTACGCCAAAGAATCAATTAAATATCTAAACACAGTGTTACTGTTCAAACTGTGTAATGTTACAGTGGCCAAACATATTTAAAATGATTGTTAAATAAAACCCCTGCCTTGTTGTTAATGAATATTTAGGCCTAGAACGCTACTGTATTTTAATCTTGGTCATTACGGTGGTACTTGGAGGGCCAAGTGTTTTCTGAGGTGGTACTTGGTGAAAAAAGTTTCTGAATCACTGATCTAGAGATTTAAGCATTGAAAGTAAAAAACCCAAAACCAGTGAAGTTGGCACGTTGTGAAAATCGTAAATAAAAACAGAATACAATGATTTGCAACTTTGTGAAGGCACCATTAAAGGCCTACTGAAAGCCACTACTACCAACCACGCAGTCTGATAGTTTATATATCAATGATGAAATCTTAACATTGCAACACATGCCAATACGCCCGGGTTAACTTATAAAGTGCAATTTTAAAATTCCCGCCACACTTCCAGATGAAAAACTCCTTTGGATATGATTTATGCGCGTGACGTCACAAAAGCAACGGAAGTGGTTGGACCCCATCGGACCCGATAGAAAAGCCTCTTGTTTTCTTCGACAAAATTCCACAGTATTCTGGACATCTGTTTGCAATTTGTTTAATGAACAATGGAGACTGCAAAGAAGAACGTTGTAGGTGGGATCGATCGGTGTCTTAGCGGCTAAGTACAATACTGTAATATCTGTGATATTTGCATCAGTGTACTGTGTCTTTAAGGGTTTGGGGAACGCGCATGCGCGAGTGAGTTGGCGGAGAACTTGAGTGTGTGTGAGCGTGAGTTGTTAATAAAGCGATTGAGCAGCGCGTCCTCGTCTGTGTGACTCCTTCTCCACTGCGGGAGAAGGAGAGAGTATTACAATCGGGAGAAGTATTACAATACTTACAGCAACACAACAAGGACTACTTACTACGCCTAGCCGATGCTTGCCGCCAAACCCACGGATGAAGTCCTTCGTCGTGCCGTTGATCGCTGGAATGCAGGTGAGCACGGCTGTTGATGGGTTTATATCTTCATTTGAGAACGATGCTATCGCGCTAGCTCAGTAGCTAAGTGTGTCACCGATGTATTGTCTTGGAGATAAGTCACTTTAAATGTCCATTTCTCGTGCTGGACTCTCATTTTCAAGAGGATATAGTATCCGAGGTGGTTTAAAATACAAATCCGTGATCCACAATAGAAAAAGGAGAGAGTACATAGTTCTGTGAGGTCCGGTTGCTAAGTTGCTAACTTAGCCTTAGCGTCGTTAGCAACAGCATAGTTAAGCCTTACCAGGCTGAGAATTTTTAACCGTGTAGTTACATGTACATGGTTTAATATTATTGTTGGTCTTCTGTCTATCCTTCCAGTCAGGGGTTTATTTATTTTGTTTCTATCTTCATTTGAGAACGATGCTATCGCGCTAGCTCAGTAGCTAAGTGTGTCACCGATGTATTGTTTTGGAGATAAAAGTCACTTTAAATGTCCATTTCGCGTGCTCGACTCTCATTTTCAAGAGGATATAGTATCCCAGGTGGTTAAAAATACAAATCCTTGATCCACAATAGAAAAAGGAGAGTGTGGAATCCAATGAGCCAGCTTGTACCTAAGTTACGGTCAGAGCGAAAAAAGATACGTCCATCACTGCCTCTTTAGTCCTTCACTGTAACGTTCCTCATCTACGAATCTTTCATCCTCGCTCAAATTAATGGGGTAATCGTCACTTTCTCGGTCCGAATCTCTCTCGCTCCATTGTAAACAATGGGGAATTGTGAGGAATACTAGCTCCTGTGACGTCACGCTACTTCCGGTACAGGCAAGGCTTTTTTTTTTTATCAGCGAGCAAAAGTTGCGAACTTTATCGTCGATTTTCTCTACTAAATCCTTTCAGCAAAAATATGGCAATATCGCGAAATGATCAAGTATGACACATAGAATGGATCTGCTATTCCCGTTTAAATAAAAAAAAATCATTTCAGTAGGCCTTTAATGCTGAAAGGTACATACAGGTTTTGGAGCAACAAATGTGCCATCCAAGCAATTTCTTTTTCATGGACGCCCCTGCTTATTTCAGCAAGACAATGCCAACAGCGTGGCTTCATAGTAAAAGAGTGCGGGTACTAGACTGGCCTGCCTGTAGTCCAGACCTGTCTCCCATTGAAAATATGTGGCGCGTTATGAAGCCTAAAATACCAAAACAGAGACCCCGGACTGTTGGACAACTTAAGCTGTACATCAAGCAAAATGGGAAATAATTCCACTTGAAAAGCTTCAAAAATTGGTCTCCTCAGTTCCCAAACGTTAACTGAGTGTTGTTAAAAGGAAAGGCCATGTAACACAGTGGTAAAAATGTCCCTGTGCCAACTTTTTTGCAATGTGTTAAATAAATGATAAATATAGCGCTTTTCTACCTTCAAGGTACTCAAAGCGCTTTGACAGTATTTCCACATTTACCCATTCACACACACATTCACACACTGATGGAGGGAGCTGCCATGCAAGGCGCTAACCAGCAGCCATCAGAGGCAAAGGGTGAAGTGTCTTGCCCAAGGACACAACGGACGTGACTAGGAAGGTAGAAGGTGGGGATTGAACCCCAGTAACCAGCAACACTCCGATTGCTGGCACAACCACTCTACCAACTTCGCCACGTGTTGCTGCCATTAAATTCTAAGTCAATGATTAGTTTGAACATAAAATATATTTTCCTTATAGTCTATTCAATTAAATATAAGTTGAAAAGGTTTTGCTAATCATTGTATTCTGTTTGTATTCACTATTTACACAACGTGCTAACTTCACTGTCTTTGGGTTTTGTAAAAAACAATATAAATTACTTTTAAGACTTTTTGGGCTGAAACCGTTCACCACATTTGGGGGATCCCTGAAGGTTAAATGTAGATTTAAATCATCATAGGTCCCCTTTAAAAGTAACGAGTTGGTACTAGTATCAGTTAAAATGTAAACGATGTAGAGGAGGATCCCATAAGAATTCTTCCAGGAGTACAAGACGGCGTGGCAAAAAAGTCTGGTGAAGTGCGGTAGATTCTAGGGGGATTACTTCGAAAGGGAAAAACTTGTGTTAAGAAGTGAAGTTTATCAAAAGTTTTGTTATTGTAACTGTACTATTTTCTTTTTCCTACCAGTGTGACGCTTTCCATCCTTTGTACTGCAGAAGAAGAAAACAAAAAACACGCGCGTCAAGTTGTTGGAGAAGGGAAATGAAAGGCTCACAAACCACTTTGAAAGATTCGGACATAAAATCCTTTTCCTCATGAATGTTCATGAGAACAGAGCGAATCCAAACAAAACGCACAAGTCTAAAAGGCAGAAAAAAAACAAAAAACGATTGTTTTTTAAAAGCAAGCAATGTATGGGTACACACTGGATCCCCAAGGCAGAATGTGGGATTCCACACAAGGAAATTACTTTGAGATTCTTGATATGGACATGAATAAGACAAAGCTATCGAGAAAAAAGGAAAAGTGTTTTTTTCCCCAATAAAATGTGTGTTGTGTGCCATTGTTAACTGGACAAGCACAGCCAAAAAGTTTGTTGTGTGGTGATCCTAAACAAGAGATGATAAGAGAGTCTTTTAAGTTTTGTTTGAGGAAGAAGCGTTTTTCTGGACAAGCCATAGCCATTAAGTATGAACTCAAGCTTAGCAATACAATGGAAACAGAAGAATATCATTAATTATTCAACATATCGGTTAAACGCGTGCAAAATGTATTTCTAATACAGAAAAAAGTGATTAACAACTCAAGCTAAGACTAAGGATTTTAACGATAAACATACCGCAAGGCATGCTTGGAAGCCGGGCCAGGGCTCAAATTTAACCGTGGCAACAGCCGCAACCGCCCTGTAATTTGCCGTAATGCCCTAAAAAATTTAACAACATCCGCGGCAAGAACATGCCGTGACCGCCCTTGACTTTTTACTTGTTAATGGACGAGGGATGTAACATAAACGGTATAATGATAATTCACGATAAAATTCCCGACGCTTAGTAATACGTCTAATTTTTTAATTACCGAAACCCCGTCATTTATTATTGCATTTTAGGCAACACGAAGTCAGACGCATGTGCACTAGCGTTGTTTGGCTTTATAATCATGGCGCACCAACGACGCGCACTTTGCTCGGGAGATTTCCGCTCGGAGTAAACAGAGCCAAGCACTTGGTTTATTGTCATTTTCCCTCGCTTCCCGGCGTGCGTTTAAGAGCACACTGCTGTGTTTAGATGGAGACAGGTGTTGACAATATTGAAGACACACACTAAAAGTATACAGCGAAGGAGAAAACTAGTTGATATTACTTTTTATTTTGTCAATGCAGCGTCCTTCAGCTGCTGTGACAGAGTTAACGAGGTGAGGAAACATGCAGCAGACGATGTGTCGTGACTGTTGTCACAACTTCTTTATAAAGTCTTTAGTTTGTTGACTGGGATGCTCACTCGTCCTTTATTTAACTGCAAACTGTATCAGTGTTCAAATAACATCAATACTACCTAAAATGTTTTGTCATCTCATCGAATTGAACGAAGGCTGTAAAGATTGTGTATTCATGTGAGAGGTGTCACTCCTCTTTATTTTTGTTGGCCAAACTGTTCTACTCAACCAAGTGAAGAACAAAGCTAGTTTATTAGACCTCATCTTAATTAGCCAAACTGCTTTGTGTTATATTTTGATAACAAAAAGTAAACACAAGGTTTCACACCACCGGGTATGATGCCCAATTCAAATTTGTTGTTAAATACAATCTTTTTATGTACTTGTTCACATTACAAATTAGATTTATGGTAGTTTCAAGGATTTTGTGCAACCGGAGTCAACATTTTCTTTATAAAGTTATTGTTTGTAGGAGATTAAGCAGGAAGAGGGAAGGTTTTTTTCTCTTTCAGTTTGTGAGAAATGTACTTCGACATGTGTTCTGAAGAGCTTATGAGCAAGCAGTCAAGTAAAAGACTAGCATAAAATCTGTTTAGTGAGAAGAATTTTCTTATCAGACAGAAAATAAGCAAATATCACCCTTATTTGAGATATTTAATCTTACTTAGATTTCAGTTTTTGCAGTGTAGTGATTAGGGACAGGTGAGCCAACTAATCACTAATCTAAAGCAAGTGTGGAGAATTAGCTCTCAAGCAAAGGTTTAAGTGGCGGAGAATGACGGCAGACAGGAGGTGGAATGAAAAATAAGAGCGCTGGACAGGAAATAATACCATAAACACAGGCACATAAACCCCAACTGTCATAACCAATCAAGAAAATTACATTATATCATGTTTTATCATTGTTATTACAGACAATGTGCATGTTACATTGAAGTACCTGATGTTTGTAACATTGTCACATATGAGCAAAAAAAATAGCGTAGCTGCTGCCGTGCTCAAAACATACGCACACATAAATATATTTAGAGTAAAGTGATGAACAGACCAACAAAACCATCAATACAGTTCCTTTAAGAAGGAGCATGCTATGAACTCATGTTTCCTTCAACTTTCGTGTGGTGACACTTTTTATTATTTACGTTACCAAGTTTAATACGAGCTCCTACTCGTGCTCACGTTTTTTTGTTTTTTTTTGCGAGAAGATAATTTTGGAGTCGTTCCATCACCCTGCTTTTGCTCACGGTATGTAAAAGAAGAATCCTGCATACTCCATCATGAAAGTGCCACACCAGAATGGAGCTTCAGGTACAAGCTAACCTACATACAGAAAATGGAGCCGTCTCCCTGAATGCGCTATTAATCAGAGTGAGGCTGTTGTCGCGGGAACTACCCAGCAGGCACAAGACATTGATGCAACGTTGATTATACATACCGCATTTTTCGGAGTATAAGTCGCTCCGGAGTATAAGTCGCACAGGCCGAAAATGCATAGGAAAGGAGGGAAAAAAACATATATAAGTCGCACTGGAGTATAAGTCGCATTTTTTGGGGAAATGTATTTGATAAAACCCAACACCAAGAATAGACATTTGAAAGGCAATTTAAAATAAATAAAGAATAGTGAACAACAGGCTGAATAAGTGTACGTTATATGACGCATAAATAACCAACTGAGAACGTGCCTGGTATGTTAACGTAACATATTATGGTAAGAGTCATTCAAATAACTATAACATATAGAACATGCTATACGTTTACCAAACAATCTGTCACTCCTAATCGCTAAATCCCATTAAATCTTATACGTCTAGTCCAGTGGTTCTTAACTTGGGTTCGACCGAACCTTAGGGGTTCGGTGAGTCGGGCTCAGGGGTTCGGCGGAGGTCAAAACACACCCGACTTATCGTGTAAGTAAAAACTTCTCCCTATCAGCATATTACGGATACGGCAACAGCAGAAGTCAGGCTAATTTGCAGGTGTGTAATTTGTTGTGAGTTTATGCACTGTGTTGGTTTTGTTGATTGAACAAGGTGATGTTCATGCACGGTTCATTTTGTCCACCAGTAATAAAACATGGTAACACTTTAGTATGGGGAACATATTCACCATTAACTAGTTGCTTATTAACATGCAAATTAGTAACATATTGGCTCTTAACTAGTCATTATTAAGTACTTATTAATGCCTTATTCGGCATGGCCTTATTATAATCCTAACCCTCTAACCCTAACCCTAACCAAATAACTGTACATTAAGTCTTAGTTACTTAGAATATGTTCCCCATACTAAAGTGTTACCAAAAACATATAACTGTCTTGAATTTGAAATTTTTTTATTTATTTTTGACTAAAGAAGGGTTCGGTGAATGCGCATATGAAACTGGTGGGGTTCGGTACCTCCAACAAGGTTAAGAACCACTGGTCTAGTCTCTTACGTGAATGAGCTAAATAATATTATTTGATATTTTACAGTAATGTGTTAATAATTTCACACATAAGTCGCTCCTCAGTATAAGTCGCACCCCCGGCCAAACTATGAAAAACTGCGACTTATAGTCCAAAAAATACGGTACATGTTGCAAAATAGTTGTATCTGTAAATTCATACAACATTGATGTCCAACGTTGGATCCACGTTGTTGGTTGGGAAATGACCACATTTCAATGGTCAAATCAAAAGAAGTTATCTCGTTTTCCTACGCACTCCTTTTCATAGGACTCTACGAAATATTTTGCTCCGGTTTCCATATATTGCAGAAACCTTTCTTTAGGTGTGAGTTAGGGCTGGGCGATATGGCCTTTTATTAATATCTCAATATTTTAAGGCCATGTCACGATACACAATATCTATCTCGATATTTTGACTTAGCCTTAAATTAACAGAGACATTTTAAAACAAGCTATTAGTGCACTTTTGTGCATGATGTCACTAAGATGACATTTCAAAACAACACTAAATTAGAGTGCACTTTTTGTACAGAACGCCACCACAATAGTTTAAAACAAATAAAGTGCACTTTTGTGCATGATGTCACACAAGATATTTCAATAACAGTCAAAATAAAAATGAGCTGCATAATAGGAAATCAAATAGTGTATGTCCTTCACTATGTGGTAGGTTACTGCGGACGTTATCTATTTCTGTTGGTGACTAGTTTTTTCATACGGTGTTGATCTGGAAATTGTTGCTTCGGCATTTTGTGGGTGTGGCACCGAACGGAGATGTTGACATGCGGCGTTTCAAGCACTCCTCATTCTCTAGCGGGTGACTTTTCAAATGATGCTACAAATTAACAGTGCTGCTACTTTTTGTAGCAACACTTTTGACGCATACTTGACATATTACGGTTGTCTGTTCGACATCTTCCCGCTTGAAGCCAAACCACCGCCAGACGATGGACCCTGTGCTGTTTTTCTTGGGGATTAATTATTCTTCCTTCATTTGTTACCAGATTCGCACCTTCTCTCTCTCGTATTAGCACTCGCACCGCACCGCTAGCACCACAGCTAACGTTACCCATGCCGATACCTGCACGCATGACAGTATGTGACATTTTATGTCTCTGTGAGAAGGAGAGACAAGAAAGAGTGATAAAAGCCTGTAGTGTAATGCCTGCAGCTAGAAGCAACTGCATGAGAACGTATACTCGAATATCACGATATAGTCATTTTCTATATCGCACAGAGACAAACCCGCGATATATCGAGTATATTCGATATATCGCCCAGCCCTAGTTTGAATGTTTTCTATCAGGCATACTTGCTTTGTTGGCATGGAAAATTGTAACATTACCGTTTGATTTTAGAAAAGAGTTTCATGTTTAATTAATATAAATGAGCTAAAACGCCAGCATAAAATGTTAGCAAATAAATTAGTCAGTTAGTTAGTTAGTGTCGAAGTTGAGCCACGTAAATAAGACCGCCCACAAGATGGTGCATCCTGAAGAGACTCTCAGAAAGCTACTTGAAGATGGTCTGTAAAACATAATCTATGCAACATTTTGACCAAAGAACCACCATTACATGTTATGTAGACCACAAGGAAATGTTTTACATTTAGAAAAAAATCATAATATGAGCCCTTTAATGCGCCTTTTGTGTGAAAAAAGACCTGAATACACCCACATACGGTATTCCATTTTTTACACCTACTAAATCATTAAAGGCCTACTGAAATGAATTTTTTAAATTTAAACGGGGATAGCAGATCCATTCTATGTTTCATACTTGATCATTTCGCGATATTGCCATATTTTTGCTGAAAGGATTTAGTAGAGAACAACGACGATAAAGTTCGCAACTTTTGGTCGCTGATAAAAAAAGGCCTTGCCTATAGTGGAAGTAGCGTTACGTCACAGGAGGTAGGATTCCTCACAATTCCCCGTTGTTTACAATGGAGCGAGAGAGATTCGGACCGAGAAAGCGACTATTACCCCATTAATTTGAGCGAGGATGAAAGATTCGTGGATGAGGGACGTGAAAGTGAAGGACTAGCATGCATCGCAGAACGTATCTTTTTTCGCTCTGACTGTAACTTAGGTGCAAGGGTTCATTGGATTCCACACTCTCTCCTTTTTCTATTGTGGATCACGGATTTGTATTTTAAACCACCTCGGATACTATATCCTCTTGAAAATGAGAGTCGAGAACGCGAAATGGACATTCACAGTGACTTTTATGTCCACGACAATACATCAGTGAAGCTCTTTAGCTACTGAGCTAACGTGATAGCATCTGGCTCCAATGCAGATAGAAACAAAATAAATAAATCCCTGACTGGAAGGATAGACAGAAGATCAACAACACTATTAAACCATGGACATGTAACTACACGGTTAATAATTCTCAGCCTGGCAAAGCTTAACAATGCTGTTGCTAACGACGCTGAAGCTAACTTAGCAACTTAGCAACCGGACCTCACAGAGCTAAGATAAAAACATTAGCGCTCCACCTACGCCAGCCAGCCCTCATCTGCTCATCAACACCCGTGCTCACCTGCGTTCCAGCGATCGACGGCGCGACGAAGGACTTCACCCGATCACAGATGCGGTGGCGGCTAGCATCGGCTAGCGCGTCTGCTATCCAAGTAAGTACTCCTTGATGTGTTGCTACAGCCAGCCGCTAATACACCGATCCCACCTACAACTTTCTTCTTTGCAATCTCCATTGTTCATTAAACAAATTGCAAAAGATTCACCAACACAGATGTCCAGAATACTGTGGAATTGTTAGATGAAAACAGAGCTTTTTGTATGGTGACACATTGGGTACGAATACTTCCGTTGCCGTCGTGACGTCAAGCGCATACGTCATATCCAAAGGAGTTTTTCAACCGGAAGTTTAGCGGGAAATTTAAAATTGCACTTTATAAGTTAACCCGGCCGTATTGGCATGTGTTGCAATGTTACGATTTCATCATTGATATATAAACTATCAGACTGCGTGGTCGGTAGTAGTGGGTTTCAGTAGGCCTTTAAAGTCAGTCTTGTAAAGTTTTTCGTAACCATGACTCTTCCTGGCTGGGGCGACCTACCCCAATAGGCCCAAGACATTGATTCAACGTTGATTATACATACAGTCGAGGTCAAAAGTTTACATACACTTGTAAAGAACATAATGTCATGGCTGTCATGAGTTTCCAATAATTTCTACAACTCTTATTTTTTTGTGATAGAGGGATTGGAGCACATACTTGTTGGTCACAAAAAACATTCATGAAGTTTGGTTATTTTATAAATTTATTATGGGTCTACTGAAAATTTGACCAAATGTGCTGGGTCAAAAGTATACATACAGCAATGTTAATATTCGGTTACATGTCCCTTGGCAAGTTTCACTGCAATAAGGTGCTTTTGGTAGCCATCCACAAGCTTCTGGTTGAATTTTTGACCACTCCTCTTGACAAAATTGGTGCAGTTCAGCTAAATTTGTTGGTTTTCTGACATGGACTTGTTTCTTCAGCATTGTCCACACGTTTAAGTCAGGACTCTGGGAAGGCCATTTTAAAACCTTAATCCTAGCCTGATTTAGCCATTCCTTTACCACTTTTGACATGAGTTTGGTGTCATGCTCCCAAGACCCAACCTCCGGGCTGATGATTTTAGGTTGTCCTGATGAATTTGGAGGTAATCCTCCTTTTTCATTGTTCCATTTAAAAGCACCAGTTCCATTGGCAGCAAAACAGGCCCAGAGCATAATACTACCACCACCATGCTTGACGGTGGGAATGGCGTTCCTGGGATTAAAGGCCTCACCTTTTCTCCTCTAAACATATTGTTGTGTATCAAATCAAATCCACTTTATTTATAAAGCGCATTTAAAATTTACCACAGGGGTAGCCAAAGTGCTGTACAATGGGCAGGTTAAAAGATAATATGAGTACCGAGCAAACACAACACAAACAGAACACGATAAAAAATAAATAAATACAATAAATAAAACATAAAAACAGGTTCACAGCAGGTGTATTGTGAGGCGTCATTGCAGGATGGATATCACTCAGTGTTAAAAGCCATGGAATAAAAGTATGTTTTTAAGAGAGATTTAAAAACAGGAAGAGAGGAGGCTTGTCTAACACTCAGAGGTAGGTTGTTCCAGAGCTTGGGAGCAGCAGCGGCGAAAGCTCTGTCACCTCTAAGCTTCAGCCTTGTGTCAGGGACCGTCAATAGCAGCTGATCGGCTGATCTTATTGTGACCAAAACAGCTGAATTTTTGTTTCATCTGACCACAGAACTTTCCTCCAGAAGGTCTTATCTTTGTACATGTGATGTCAAAAACGTAGTCGAAAATAATGTTTTAACTGTTGTATGTGTGCTGTAAAATATTGGCTGGGAAATGACCAAAATTCAATGGTCAAATCAATGTCAAAACCCAACATTGATTAAACATTGTCGAAAAGCATGTTCCAATGTTAGGTTTGAGTTAATCAACGTCCGGTCCTAATTCAACGAGTTCTCAACGTGGGATAAGTCCACATACATACATACAGCTCTTTTATTGGTGGTGGTTAGAATACAATTTTTTGGATGATCTGAGCTACTCCGGGTCCAAGTCATGGGAGAGGCTCAGCCCTGCCCCGTATCTCCACCCCTGGCATCCCTAGTTTTGTGTTCATATTTTTACGTGTTAGACACTTGATTTGCAATATCTACAATGCGAAAAATGGCTTACCACTGCAATTTAGGAACACATATATATATATATTTTTTTGCTTCCAGGCTGCATGGAATTGTGCATTTGCGCGAGTGTCGGCACAGTGCATGAGTGTTATTCACAGTGGACGTGTGTGAAAATCAAATAGCGTTCTGCATGAATCTGCTCATGAAAGCCAAAGTCTGTATGAGTGCAACATATAAAGAGCAAGGCCTGAAATGTGAACATAACCTTGTGGCCCGGCAGTTTTTATTACATATTCAGGAGATGTGAATATTGAGGGACTCTGAGCTGTCAGAAAATATCAGTGATAACTATTATGTGCGGGGTGAGGTACATTTTGCTATGTGCAGAGGTCTGCTCCTAACCCACACTACAGTAGAGAGAGGTGTTGTTTGTATGTATTATACAAACCACTGTGCTAGGTAATTGTTTTTTAGGACGTAATTGAAGATTATTAAGTGTACCAGCATCTACACCGGAGAATATGCCAACAATGCATAACAATATGCAGTTTTAATTGCTGCAAGGGAAGTATAATACTTGCAGGCCGATATTAAAATAGGCTGTTTGCCTGGTGGCTTGTTTCATTGGTCATAGCCTCAAGCAGGGGTTGTCCAACTTAGGGTGGAGACCCATAATGGGCCCCAGGTGAGTTATTCACATTTTTGGCAAAGGGGTTTTTGGAATTTACTAATAGGAGAACCTCAGAGAGCCATGTACTCTTCTTGTAGTACACACACACAACATGCAATTGTTTTGTTTCAAACCAGCAACAAAGCATTACATTACAGGTAAACAGTATGTACAAATATCCTTCATTTTTACTTTTACAGGATAAAAGTTGTGTAGATATGTTTCGCAAAAGATCTGTTTTGACCACCGTATTTTTCGGACTATAAGTCGCAGTTTTTTTCATAGTTTGGCCGGGGGTGCGACACATTACCGTAAAATATCAAATAATAATATTTAGCTCATTCACGTAAGAGACTAGACGTATAAGATTTCATGGGATTTAGCGATTAGGAGTGACAGATTGTTTGGTAATAGTATAGCATGTTCTGTATGTTATAGTTATTTGAATGACTCTTACCATAATAGGTTACGTTAACATACCAGGCACGTTCTCAGTTGGTTATTTATGCGTCATATAACGTACACTTATTCAGCCTGTTGTTCACTATTCTTTATTTATTTCAAATTACCTTTCAAATGTCTATTCTTGGTGTTGGGTTTTATCAAATAAATTTCCCCAAAAAATGCGACTTATACTCCAGTGCGACTTATATATGTTTTTTTCCTTCTTTATTATGCATTTTCGGCCGGTGCGACTTATACTCCGGAGCGACTTATACTCCGGAGCGACTTATACTCCGAAAAATACGGTAAATGAAGCCGTGTTTCCATACGTTGCTTCAACCTGCCAAAAAACAAGCGAGCACCCCAAACCAGGCCTCGTTCACACGTTCATTTAATCTCGTATTGACTATTGCAATTCTCTCTACACTCTTTTCAACAAGTCAACGCTAAAGAGACTTCAGTCGGTACAAAATGCGGCTGCCAGACTTTTGACCGGTGCACCCAGAACAGCCCATATCGCCCCCATTTCACCCAGTCTTCATTGGCTTCCAGTCGAGTTAAAGATGTTAGTGCTGACTTTCCGTGCGTTGCATGGTGGGGCCCCTCAGTACATCACTGACTTGTTATGCCCCTACTCTTAAAGTTAAAGTTCCAATGATTGTCACACACACACACTGGGTGTGGTGAAATGTGTCCTCTGCATTTGACCCATCCCCATGTTCACCCCCTGGGAGGTGAGGGGAGCAGTGAGCAGCAGCGTGGGCTGCGTTCGGGAATCATTTTGGTGATTTAACCCCCAATTACAACCCTTGATGCTGAGTGCCAAGCAGGGAGGCAATGGGTCCCATTTTTTGTAGTCTTTGTTATGACTCTGCCTGGGTTTGAACTCACAACCTCCCAGTCTCAGGGTGAACACTAGAGATGCGCGGTTTGCGAACACAACCGCGGAGTCCGCGGATAAACCGCGGGTCGGGCGGGTGACATGACGAAAAAAATAGATTTTAAATAGATTCGGGCGGGTGGCGGTTGAACCAATTCGGAAATATATATACATAGTTAAATGTTGTTACCCAGATACGAAAAATGAGCAGCACTCTTTGAAACAGTCTGAGTGCAGTCTGATGGGTTTGATTTCCCCCCTTCAGCTATTTGCCTTGGCCAATAAGTTGCAGGTAATTTATTATTATTTATTTAATTTATTTGTGTTTAAATAGGGATGACATACATATGTTATTGTATAATTTAAGTTTGTGCGCGTGATTGACAGCCTAAGGCTTATGAGGCACATTTTTTATTAATTTTTTTATTTCAACTTAAAAACGTATGAGCCTATGCCTATGCCTACAACATAGGCTATGTGTTCATCTTTATTTTCCTGCCTGTCGTTGACAATGGAGATTGTCTGATATTTTGTCGTAAAAATTGTTCACTGTTTCACTGTGCACCCCGCCCTCGTCCCTATTTGAGCATTATAACGTTAACAAGTTAATATTCATTGAAATAAATTCAGAAAATTTTTTTTACCTAACGAAAATATAGGCCTAGTCTTTCTGAGGGATCGAAAGTCATGGGCATTCAATGTTACGTGCAGTGATTTCTCCAGATTCTCTGAACCTTTTGATAATATTATGGACCGTAGATGGTGAAAGCCCTAAATTCCTTGCAATAGCTGGTTGAGAAAGGTTTTTCTTAAACTGTTCAACAATTTGCTCACGCATTTGTTGACAAAGTGGTGACCCTCGCTCCATCCTTGTTTTTGAATGACTGAGCATTTCATGGAAGCTGCTTTTATACCCAATCATGGCACCCACCTGTTCCCAATTAGCCTGTTCACCCGTGGGATGTTCCAAATAAGTGTTTGATGAGCTTTCCTCAACTTTCTCAGTCTTTTTTTGCCACTTGTGCCAGCTTTTTTGAAACATGTTGCAGGCATCAAATTCCAAATGAGCTAATATTTGCACAAAAAAAAAAAAAAGTTTTCAGTTCCAACATTAGATATCTTGTCTTTGCAGCATATTTAATTGAATATAGGTTGAAAAGGATTTGCAAATCATTGTATTCTGTTTTTATTTACGATTTACACAACGTGCCAACTTCACAGGTTTTGGGTTTTGTACAATACTTACAGTAAAAACACTTTTTAGGGCGCAACACAACTGGCACATTCAACTTAATTGAAACAACTAATTCCCAGCTAGGCAACACATAGTAGCCTACACACTACTGTCATCTAATGTCCTGGAATTTCAACAGTATGCCAAGTTTACTCTTGAATACTTGCAAATGAGACTCAGAAATATAATAAGAAAACCAGATATAACAACTGGTGAGCAAAGTTACCATAATCAGCTCTTTTTTAAATGTAACATTGAACATTTACATTTTATTGCTCACAACAACATTTATTACCACACACAAAAATAGAAAAACTTTGTATCGCTGAGTACCGTATGGATTCACAGGTAACAAGAATTGGTATCGTATCGGTTCAAATGTGGAAGGTGCCCATCCCTCATTTTTACTGCAAATGTTGATCCGAAATTGGAGGGGAAGGCACACACAAATGTGGGCTGAACACTCCCTGAAAGAGTCGGATACACACAGGAAGTAATGTTCTACCAGCCAGTCAAGGCTAGATATTTCTGGTGATGCCCGTCACGCTACACAAGAGGCTTTGCAGGGGTAGAAGCATGTCAGTGCATGCATCACTAAATATGAGTTAACATTAAAAAGGTATTACTGGTAATACAGTAATGAATCATTGACAATGATACATGTTTGCTTTCACTATACAAATCCAGCAGAAATGTCATGTTTATTTTATTTAGTCTTTAAGCACGGCCTTATAGTATCTACCAGGAAACCGTAAACACTCATTGGAACATTCTCAAGCCTGATCTTGTCAACATTTTCTATCCTCTGTGTAATCTTTCAGTTTCAAAATATATGTTAAAAATACATTTTCTTTAGAGTTGGACAGAAAATTCCTCAGAGGTTGTACAAAACCCAAAACCAACCTATATTCAATTGAATAGACTGCAAAGACAAGATACTTAACGTTGGAACTGGTAAAGGTTGTTATTTTTTGCAGCTCATTTGGAATTTCATGCCTGCAACAGGTTTCAAAAAAGCTGGCACAAATGGCAAATAAGACTGAAAAAGTTGAGAAATGCTCATCAAACACTTATTTTAAACATCCCAAAGGTGAACAGGCTAATTGGGAACAGGTGGGTGCCATGATTGGGTATAAAAGCTGCTTCCATGAAATGCTCAATCACTCACAAACAAGGATGGGGCGAGGGTCACCACTTTGTAAACTAATGCGTGAGCAAATTGTCCAACAGTTAAAGAACAACATTTCTCAACCAGCTATTGTAAGGAATTTAGGGATTTCACCATCTACGGTCCGTAATATCTTTAAAAGGTTCAGATAATCTGGAGAAATCACAGCAGGGCCGAAAACCAACATTGAATGCCCGTGACCTTCGGTCCCTCAGGCGGTTCTGCATCAAAAAGCGACATCAGTGTGTAAAGGATATCACCACATGGGTTCAGGAACACTTCAGAAAACCACTGTCAGTAACTACAGTTTGTCGCTACATCTGTAAGTGCAAGTTAAAACTACTATGCAAAGTGAAAGCCATTTATCAACAACACCCAGGATCGCCGCCGGCTTCTCTGGGCCCGAGCTCATCTAAGATGGACTGATACAAAGTGGAAAAGTGTTCGGTGGTATGACGAGTCCACATTTTAAATTGTTTTTGGAAACTGTGGACGTCGTGTCCTCCAGAACAAAGAGGAAAAGAACCATCCGGATTGTTCTAGGCGCAAAGTTTAAAAGCCAGCATCTGTGATGGTACGGGGGTGTATTAGTTCCCAAGGCATGGGTAACTTACACATCTGTGAAGGCGCCATTAATGCTGAAAGGTACGTACAGGTTTTGGAGCAACATATGTTGCCATCCAAGCAACGTCTTTTTCATGGACGCCCCTGCTTATTTCAGCAAGACAATGCCAAGCCACGTGTTACAACAGTGTGGCTTCATAATAAAAGACTAGACTGGCCTGCCTGTAGTCCAGATCTGTCTCCCATTGAAAATGTGTGGCGCATTATGAAGCCTAAAATACCACAACGGAGACCCCGGACTGTTGAACAACTTAAGCTGTACATCAAGCAAGAATGGGAAGGAATTCCACCTGAAAAGCTTCAACAATTGGTCTCCTCAGTTCCCAAACGTTTACTGAGTGTTGTTAAAAGGAAAGGCCATGTAACACAGTGGTAAACGATGCCCCTGTGCCAACTTGTTTGCAATGTGTTGCTGCCATTAAGTTCTAAGTTAATGATTAAAAAAGCCGTTTCTCAGTTCGAACATTAAATATCTTGTCTTTGCAGTCTATTCAATTGAATATAAGTTGAAAAGGATTTGCAAATCATTGTATTCTGTTTTTATTTACTATTTACACAATGTACCAACTTCACTGGTTTTGGGTTTTGTACATTAATTATTTAACCAAATGTGCCTTACTTTGGCAGTTCTGAGTTATAGCTCAATTGTGCAAGGGTTTCAATTTTGGAAATAAACCAAATGGGAAGTAGATTTAAAAAAATAATATGGGATGTACAGTACCATATGGACCTCTGTGAAGAGTACATCAATCAAACAATGTGAGGCTGAGCACATGCCAAGAACAGCAAATCACTCCAAAATTGATGATGAGACAAAACATTACATATTGGGGAAGCTGCCAAGTGCTTGGTTTCCATTTCTTTCTGCAAGAGTGAATGGAGAAAAGAAAAGCACACCACAGCAAGACGTGCACTCCTCATAGTGCATATTGTCTTACTTACACTATATATTGTGTTTACATCACTATAACCAACAACATGCTGTCACTTTGTCACACACAATCCTATCATCATGTCACAGGCAAGATACATCACACCATTTTTGCACAATTTTAAAGCACAAAAGCAAAGGGCTTTTACAACTGGGATACCATATTGATACCATACTGATAACCTGATACCAAGTTTGCAGATATTGGCATTGATTCTCATTACAATATTGATATTGTGTATTCAAGATTTGTGTTGATGTGCTGATAAGACAATTTATATATTTATCACTAGAGATGTTCGATAATATCGGACTGCCGATATTATCGGCCGATAAATGCTTTAAAATGTAATATCGGAAATTATCGGTATCGGTTTCAAAAAGTAAAATGCATGACTTTTTAAAACGCCGCCGTGTGCACGAACGTAGGGAGAAGTACAGAGCGCCAATAAACCTTAAAGGCACTGCCTTTGTGTGCCGGCCCAATCACACAATATCTACGACTTTTCACACACACAAGTGAATGCAAGGCATACTTCGTCAACAGCCATACAGGTCACACTGAGGGTGACCGTATAAACGACTTTAACACTGCTACAAATATGCGCCACACTGAACCCACACCAAACAAGAATGACAAACACATTTCGGGAGAACATCCGCACCGTGACACAACATAAACACAACAGAACAAATACCCAGAACCCCTTGCAGCACTAACCCCCCCGCTACCCCCCCTACCTCAACTTCCTCATGCTCTAGTTTTTTTTGTCATAAAAAAATACAATCATGTGTGCTTACGGACTGTATCCCTGCAAACTGTATTGATCTACATTGATATATAATGTAGGAACCAGAATCATTAATAACAGAAAGAAACAACCCTTTTGTGCAAATGAGTGTAAATGGGGGAGGGAGGTTTTTTGGGTTGGTGCACTAATTGTAAGTGTATCTTGTGGTTTTTATGTTGATTTAATTTAAAAAAAACAAAAACACAATTTTTTTAAATTTATTTTATTCATTTATTTTTAAAGTTCTTGCGCGGCCCGGTGGTTGGGGACCACTGACCTAAGGGACCAAAATTGTCCAATATCTATTAAAAATATATTTTAAAATAAAAAAGGACTGCAAGTTTGTATTATTTGCAGACGATGCCACCGCATTATGTTTAGGAGTCAATGCAGAGAAGCTAATAGAAATAATATCGGAAGAAATATTTAATCTAAAGAGATGGTTTGAAAAAAAAAACACGTACTGTATTTTTCGGACTATGAGGCACACTTAAACTCCTTTCATTTTCTCAAAAATCGACAATGCACCATATAACCTGGTGCGCCTTATGTATGTAATAATTATACCTGTGCTTAGTGACCTCGAACCAATTGTATTTGATACATGGTGTAATGGTAAGTGTGACCAGTAGATGGCACCTACACATAAGAGATACGTGTGAACTGCATGTTGACGCCTGTTCAAAAAATGGCGCTAGCAACCAAGACTAAAACATTGGTGTTTCATTGATAATATAGAACATTACACACGGCGCTTTGTGAATTTGTCAAAATGTTTTAGTATAACTTTGGTAATCAACGAAACCGCACCACTGGATGGAACACAGAGCATTACGGCTACTGTGCTTCAACATACGGGTATTATTATGGTTTGTGTACAAGAACCCCAAAATGGCACTTTTTAAGAGACATTATCTGGCGTTTTCTTTCGCAATATTATGCAAAACCAACCTTTCTTACCTATTTGTACCTGCTGATGTGTATTTGGTATCTGCATAAGTCCCGTAAATTTGCGTGCGGCCGCCATTGTAGTACGCGCCGCACTCAGGAAGATCCTTCTTTTCTTTCCTTTTGTTGTGGGGCATTCACCCTCCGCTGTTGCCATTTCTAATACAAAGAAGCGGACAGTTCTAATTTATATTTGTCAGTAGACTCGCTATGTAAGTGTTAAAAAATACAACACAAGATGGAAGGAGAAGACGCTGTCGAAGTGGAGCCACGTAAATAAGACCGCCCACCAAATGACGCATCCTGTAGAGATGGTCCGAAAGCGGCTTGAAAACAGTCTGTAAAACATAAGTGGTTCCCAACCTTTTTGTAGCTGCGGACCGGTCAACGGGGGGGGGGGGGGGGGTTCATAAAGAAATGCAATAATGTGTGCTTACAGACTGTATCCCTGCAGACTGTATTGATCTATATTGATATATAATTTATATATTGTGTTTTTATGTTGATTTAATAAAAAAATAAAATAAATAAAATAAAAATATATATATATATTTTTTAATTTCTTGTGCGGCCCGGTGGTTCGGGACCACTGATGTAAACCAAAAGGAAGTGTTTTAAATGTAGGAAAAAAAATACCATAACTAGAGATGTCCCATAATATCGGACTGACGATATTATCGGCCGATAAATGCTTTAAAATGTAATATCGGAAATTATCGGTATCGGTTTCAAAATTAGCGGTATCTTTTTCAAAAAGTAAAATTTATGACTTTTTAAAACGCTGCTGTGTACACGGACGTAGGGAGAAGTACAGAGCGCCAATAAACCTTAAAGGCACTGCCTTTGCGTGCCGGCCCAGTCACATAATATCTACGGCTTTTCACACACACAAGTGAACGCAATACATACTTGGTCAACAGCCACACAGGTCACACTGAGGGTGGCCGTATGAACAACATTAACACTGTTACAAATATGCGCCACACTGTGAACCCACACCAAACAAGAATGACAAACACATTTCGGGAGAACATCAGCACCGTAACACAACATAAACACAACAGAACAAATACCCAAAACCCCTTGCAGCGCTAACTCTTCCGGGACGCTACAATATACACCCCCGCTACCACCTACCCCTCCCCCCTTCAACCCCGCCCACCTCAACCTCCTCATGGTCTCTCAGGGAGAGCATGTCCCAAATTCCAAGCTGCTGTTTTGAGGCATGTTAAAAAAAATAATGCACTTTGTGACTTCAATAATAAATATGGCAGTGCCATGTTGGCATTTTTTTCCATAACTTGGAGTTGATTTATTTTGGAAAACCTTGTAACAAACGCACCCAAGTTCCCCGGGTGTCTTTGCCACTACGCAATTAAGGAGTCACAGGTGGGACCTGATATTCAGCTGGGAATGATTAATATATTAAATAAACATAAGACATGTATAACTATTAGCCACAAAACGATCAGGCTTATATTTAATATGCCACAAATTAATCCCGCATAGCAAACAACTCCCCCCTCCCGTCCATATAACCCGCCAATATAAATCAAACACCTACACAACACACTAAATCCCACAGCCCAAAGTTCATACAACACATATATTTCCCCAAAGTCCCAAAAGTTACGTACGTGACATGCACGTAGCGTGACATGCACGTACGGGCAAGCGATGAATGTTTGAAAGCCGCAGCAGTGTACTCACGGTACCGAGACTGCGCATCCAACTCAAAGTCCTCCTGGAAAGAGTCCCTGTTCTCCTGGTTCTCCACAGGCCAATGGAAAGCACACCAAAAAAGTCAAAAGGCAGATTATTCCAAGAAGTGGCTCCGTGGCAAAAAACACTGCGTCTGACAGGTGCTCCAGGTGGTTAGTGACGTCACTTTCCGCTTCCGCCTGGTCTGATAGAACCGGATGCCTTTTATATCCCCACATATTATTTACGTACATATTTAATATTAACATGATTATTAAATACGCCTGTAACAGTTTATAATAAGTAAATGGATGACATAATAAGTATATATATATATTTATTTTCCCAGCTGAACACAAGTTAACTGTGACTGGCAATTTATTATATATATATATATCGATGGACCCCTATGGCCATTACATTCCCCCCCCCCCCCCCCCCCAGCCAGTGGCTTATGGGGACCATAATAGGGTTTCATGTTTACCACATTAATAGTATCCACCTTACACTTATCAGTCAACCAACGAATACTGTAATTTACAGGACCCAACTTCTTCTCTACCCGCACAGGACCTAACCATCTGGGTGCTAGTTTGGCAGAGAATTTACTTGAAGCTTTGGAAAGTGGGTGCGCCCTAATCCAGACCAGATCCCCAACTACAAAGTGTACATCTTTGTGTCGTGCATTATAATATCTGGCTTGTCGAGCTTTGGACGCGCCTACATGTCTCTCCACTTCCTCCTTTAGGTGTGTGTGTGTAAGTATGGTGTGATATGCAGATGTGTGTGGTGGTGGAGCTTTGTGCACCAGTCGTTCCAGGGGTCCCATCAGATTCCGCCCGAGAGTCAACCTGGCAGGGGTTGAACCAGTCGTCTCATGGACAAGGGCAAACCGGAATTCAGGCAGCCACTTATCCCAGTCCTGATGATGGTTCCCTACGAAGGCGGCAATCATAGTCTTGAGGGTGCGATTGACTCGTTCTGTCATGTTGGTTTGGGGGTGGTAAGCTGTGGTTAGTTTATGGGTTACCCCCCAGGATTCGCACAGACGGGACATCAGTTGGCTTTTGAACTGTGGCCCTCGGTCAGACAAGATATGTGGGAACTCCCCAGCGAGTGAAAATGTCATTTTTGAGAATTTGGCAGACCTTGGGAGTTTTGGCGTCTTTCAGGGCAGAAAGCTCTACCCACTTGGAGTAGTAGTCCACCACCATCAGCACAGAGTTCCGGTCCTTACTGAGGGGAAAAGGTCCCATGAAGTCCACCCCCAGCATCTCTCCTGGGGCGTTGACAGTAGAGGACTGGAGTTGTCCAGCTGGCTTGTCGTTGGGGTTTTTGTATTGTTGACAAGTCCTGCATGCTTGGACGTGACTCCAGACGTCTTTCCTTACTGTCGGCCACCAAGCTACTTCCAGAATCTTCAAGAGCGTCTTCATTCTCCCCAGATGTCCTCCGAATGGACTGTCATGAAAGTAGGCCAGGAACTACGGCACCAGAGACAATGGCACTACCAGCTGATAATTGAAGCCGCCATACTTAGATGGTACTCCCCGGTACCACACCCCTTGCTGAAGTTGATAGTGGATCCGGCCAGGTGTAGGTTGGTCAACAGAAGGTCCACATTCCAGACAGGTTGTATCAGTTTTTTGAGCCTCAGAAAGATCTTGCAGTGTGCTGGGGAGTTCTGACCAGTAGGTTTTCGGAACAACAAGGCAAATCTTCCCTTCTGGTGATTGGGGTGCCCGTGACAATGCATCCGGTACCACATTGCAGCAGCCCTTCTTGTAATGGACTCTGAATGTGAATCCCTGTAGTCTCAGCGTCCATCGTGTAAGTCGGGACGAAGTCTTAGGGCAGTTGAATGCCCAGGCAAGAGCACTGTGGTCCGTGAAGACATCAAAAGTTGTTCCCTCGAGGAAATGTCTCCACTTCTCAACTGCCCACACCACAGCCAAGCACTCTTTTTCGGCAGTGGAGTAGCGGACTTCAGCTCCTTGGAGCGCTCTGGAGGCAAAGGCAATTGGCCGTTCTTCACCTTCAAGGCGTTGCATCAGGACCGCGCCAAGGCCCAAGTCACTGGCATCACAGTGAACCTGGAAACTGATTTGTGGATGGGGCTGAGCAAGCACTGGTGGAGACTGTAAAAGGGATTTGAGGTGGTCGAAGGCCTCCTGGCAGGTAGGACTCCACTCCCAAGGAACATCCTTCTTCTTTAGTTGGTTTAGAGGAGACGAAATGTCGGCCAGCCTGGGGATGAACTTGTGGTACCAGCCGACCATGCCAAGAAACCTCTGAAGACTCTTCAGGTCTGTGGGAGGGGGGTATGCAGTTATTGCTGATATTTTTTCCGGATCTACTTCCACTCCTTTGCCTGATATTAGGTGTCCAAGGAAGGTGAGCTGATCTTGAAGCAGGTGGCATTTCTTGATGTTGAGTGTAAGGTTTGCTTGTTGTAATTTTGCAAACACCGCTTCAAGGTCAAGCAGGTGTTGTTCTTCTGTTTGTGAAAACACAATGATGTCATCAATGTACACGAAACAGATCCTTCCCCTAAGCTCACCCAGAACTGTCTCCATTAAACGCTGGAAGGTCGCCCCAGCATTGCGCAGTCCAAATGGCATGACTTTAAATTGATATAGGCCCAGATGTGTGATCATGGCAGTCTTTGGCTTGCTATCCTCATCCATGGCAACCTGCCAGTAGCCACTCTGCAGGTCAAGGGAGCTGAAATATTGTGCACCTTGCAATGACTCCAGGATCTCATGTATGAGGGGCATGGGATAGGCGTCATGCTGGGTTTTGGCGTTCAAGCCCCTGTAGTCCACACAGAATCGGGGTGTTCCGTCCTTCCTGGGTGTCAGAACAACAGGAGAGGCCCACGGAGATGTTGATGGCTCTATCACTCCAGTGCTGATCATTTTTTTGATTTGTTCTTCGATTATTTCTTGTTTTTGACTGGACACTCTGTAAGCCCGCTTCCTCACAGGCATCACATCCATGGTGGTGATTTGATGTTTAATTACCCTGGTGGCCCCAGTAGTCTCAGTCCACACAGTTGGCCACTTCTGCAGCAGTGGTCGCACCACCTCAGGTTGGGATTCGAGGAGGGGGATGGCAGGCTGATTAACTTGGGGTTCTTCATTTATGGCCATGTAAAAATTAATGGAGGAACCAGGGTGAGTCCAGCGAAGCATTTCTCTGCCTTTGGGGAGAAATTTGAATTCTCTCCCTCCGGGCATGACATACCTCCTGAGATGAGGTTTGAGTACCATTTGTGATGTGGTCATGAAGTCGAGACCTAACAACAAGGGCATACATAAGTGGCCATCAGCCATCACATGAATCTGTAGGGTGCTATGACAGTCATGCAGATTGAGGAGCAGGGTGGCTTTTCCAACTGCTTGGTTTATTTGTCCATTTGCCATGACAAACTTTGGAATGCCGCTTGGCTCCAGAACCTCGCCGCACTTCCTCACAGCCTTCCACAGCGTATGACTCATTAGTGAGTACGTGCATCCGGAGTCCAGGACTCCATCTCCTTTAGAGCCGCGCATGCTAATAGGGACCACCAGGAGGGATTGTTCGCCCATAGCAGCGGCAAGGTCGGCCCCACTTCGACTCGGCCCATGCTCCATCTTCTTGCCAGATCTTTTTGGAGGGTTGCTTTGTTGGACACGACTCCAATAGTCTTTACTATTTGTCCAGTCTCGTTCAATCAGGGAGCCCACCTTGACCAGCTGTTCTACCGTTGTCACAATTCCACGTAGACCACTGGCCAACCTGGGATTGCAGGCACCGAGTATGCGGCGCACGATCTCGGCTTCCTCCATGTCATGTCTCCACTTCAGGCAGAGGGCACGATAATCATATGCGAAATCTCGCAAGCACTGATTAGGAGTTTGAAGAATGGAGTGGAGCTGCATCTCAATCTCGGATTGGTAGTCAGTTGGCAAAAAGGCTTCCAGGAAAGACTGCTTAAATGTAGACCAGCTGGTTATGGTACTGCGGGCTGCCGACCACCAACTCCTGGCAGGACCTTTTAAGACAGCATTGAGTGTTCCCACCAGCTCAGCATCGCTCAGAGGGCGGAGTGCTAAAAAGTTTTCACACTGTTCGATGAAATCGGTGACATCGGCCGAGCCTCTGGACTCTCCAAACTGAGGAAACTCCATCCTGATGGGTGGTCTGACTGTGGCAGCAGGTGTAATGGCGGTGACAGCAGGTGGTCTGGCAGTGACAGCAGGTGCAGTGGTGGTGACAGCAGGTGCAATGGTGACAGCAAGTGGTCTGGCTGTGACAGCAGGTGCAATGGTGACAGCAGGTGGTCTGGCGGTGACAGCAGGTGTAATAGGGCAGGTGATGTCTCGGACAGGCGGGTGGTGGTGGACTGGTATGGCGGTTGCAGGAGTGGAGAAGCTAGCTGGTCGCCAAAACCTTCGGGTTTTAGCAAGGGTATTTTTCAATTCCTCTCCCCACCTTTCATCTCTTCGACGCAGACATGCTACGACAGCTTGGTCGAAGTTCTGCACCTTCGTGTCCACATAGGCTTTCATCACTGCCGCTATGGCCTCCATCGCTGCCCTAAGTCCATCCTCCCGGTTAAGGGTGCTGCCGACCGCTTCTGTGAGTCGGTTCTCCAGAATGTCCATTCGTTGTTGCAGCGTTAGAAGTTGCTCCAGGACAGCTTCTGGTTCCACCCCATCCTCTTCCTCTGCTGCTGCCGCCTCCTGTCTGGACTGTTCTAAATACATAGAGTCCAGCAAGTTAGTCAGCAACACCATTTTGATTGGGCCTACTGGTGACATGGCGGAAAGGGTCAAGGGGCGGAGTTGAGTCCTGGGCTGCATCAGCAAAGTCCTGTCTGTCCTCTTCCTCCATTAGGGAGTGGCTGCTGGTCGACATTGCTCCAATTAAACTAATTATGTGTAAGTATTTATTAATTGTCGTATATGTAAGTGTCTATGTGTGTAAATGTATAAAAATAGTATGTCTTTATGTACCAGAAAATGGATGTATATATGTATCAAAATGTAGAAAAAATGGTGACACAATAGGAGTGTGTGTCACACTGATGACTATTTAAGGGTAAAAATGAACCCAATATGAATTTATATTTTAACAAGACAAATAATGTTTATATACTACTTATTCCCCTTAAAGTGCTTTGCAAAAAACAACGAAAATAAAAGTCGCTGATATAAATGACACACTAAGCCCCGCTTCCCCGTACGGGCCACCACTCTGTAACAAACGCACCCAAGTTCCCCGGGTGTCTTTGCCACTACGCAATTAAGGAGTCACGGGTGGGACCTGATATTCAGCTGGGAATGATTAATATATTAAATAAACACAAGACATGTATAACTACTAGCCACAAAACGATCAGGCTTATATTTAATATGCCACAAATTAATCCCGCATAGCAAACAACTCCCCCCTCCCGTCCATATAACCCGCCAATGTAAATCAAACACCTACACAACACACTAAATCCCACAGCCCAAAGTTCATACAACACATATATTTCCCCAAAGTCCCAAAAGTTACGTACGTGACATGCACGTACGGGCAAGCGATGAATGTTTGAAAGCCGCAGCAGTGTACTCACGGTACCGAGACTGCGCATCCAACTCAAAGTCCTCCTGGAAAGAGTCCCTGTTCTCCCGGTTCTCCACAGGCCAATGGAAAGCACACCAAAAAAGTCAAAAGGCAGATTATTCCAAGAAGTGGCTCCGTGGCAAAAAACACTGCGTCTGACAGGTGCTCCAGGTGGTTAGTGACGTCACTTTCCGCTTCCGCCTGGTCTGATAGAACCGGATGCCTTTTATATCCCCACATATTATTTACGTACATATTTAATATTAACATGATTATTAAATACGCCTGTAACAGTTTATAATAAGTAAATGGATGACATAATAAGTATATATATATATTTATTTTCCCAAATGAACACAAGTTAACTGTGACTGGCAATTTATTATATATATATATATATCGATGGACCCCTATGGCCATTACAACCTTGTTACATTGTTTAATGCATCCAGCGGGGCATCACAACAAAATTAGGCATAACAATGTGTTAATTCCACGACTGTATATATCGGTATCGGTTGATATCGGTATCGGTAACTAAGAGTTGGACAATATCGGAATATCGGATATCGGCAAAAAAGCTATTATCGGACATCTCTAACCATAACCCTTTTAATGCGCCTTATAATAACGTGCGATTTATGTATGAAAATGGACCCGAATAGACCTGTTCATGGGCAGTCCGCCATATACTCCGGCGCCTTATGGTCCCAAAAATATGGTCAAAAATATGGTAAAACTAAAATAATGCTATTTATAAGAGTAAAAGAGACAGTCAAACACAAATACAAATAGACGGAGGAGACATTGGGAGAGTAAAAAAACAATGTTTGGATGTAAGAAATAGATGATAAAATGAACTGGAAATATTATAAAAAATATACAACATACAAGACATATGCAAGACATATTTCAATAATGAATAGAGCAAAATGTGTTCCAGACCGAAAAACTATTAATATTCTCTACTGCACGCTAGTGTTACCAATTTAAGTTATTGCGTAAATAATAGTACGCTTCATTCACTGTTACAAAAAAGGCCAGTTAAGATAATCCACAGGACCTGATCTACTGATCTACCGTCAGCTGACGTTTATGGGCCATGTACCTGGGATGCCTGATGATGAGCCATGCAAGGAGTATGCTCTGTATACTCCGCCCCATGGGAAGAGGAAACCATGAAGGCACCGAACCCCGTTTCTCAGATACATCCAACACCTTTTGGGAGACACAGACATGATTATAAGCCCAGAGAAGCTGTCTGAATTAGCACAGGATCGTTGTGGATATAGGAAGCTTGTAGTCGCTTGCTATACAGCCGACAGATGATACTGAAGGTAGCATGTAGTTAAACACGTGCAAACGTGATAGCATAGGCAAAGCTGATCTACTAAACTTGTGCAAACTGGATTGCGGCTGTTAAGTGAGCAGAATATGGAGTGCAACCTATTCAACGTCTCTGTCCTCATGAATATACAGAATATATGCTGACCATCAAAATGCCTACAATACTGGGAGGAGATGCAAATATTTTGTGATTTATCAACACTCTTCATTTTGCGAGCACTATTATTCTTTGCAAACTTACAGTTACGCACACGGCTGTGAGAAAAGAGGTGGTCATGCTAAAAAAGACAGACGATGGACAGATAATTATCCGTCCTACGTGTGTGTGTCAACTATGGTTGTACGGTATACCGGTACTAGTATAGTACCGCGATACTAATGAATCATATTCGGTACTATACCGCCTCTAAAAAGTAATCCTAATAAACTAATCTTCACCTCCATGACGACAAATAAAGTTTTGAGTTTGAGTTTATTTCCAACATGCAAGCATACAACATGATACATCACAAAGTGAGTTTCTTACAAGTATCATCCCTGCAGGACGAGGAATAGCTAAACATGCTTCACTACACACCGTAGCTCACCGGTGTCAAAATGTAAACAAACGCCATGGGTGGATCTACACATGACATCCACTGTAATGATACCAAGTACAGGAGCGTACCTAGTCGATACTACTATGATTACATCGATACTTTTTAGCATCACAAAATCTTCTTTTATATTACAAACCCCGTTTCCATATGAGTTGGGTAATTGTGTTAGATGTAAATATAAACGGAATACAATGATTTGCAAATCATTTTCAACCCATATTCAGTTGAATATGCTACAAAGACAACATATTTGATGTTCAAACTGATAAACATTTTTTTTTTGCAAATAATCATTAACTTTAGAATTTGATGCCAGCAACACGTGACAAAGAAGTTGGGAAAGGTGGCAATAAATACTGATACAGTTGAGGAATGCTCATCAAATACTTATTTGGAAACTTCCCACAGGTGAACAGGCAAATTGGGAACAGGTGGGTGCCATGATTGGGTATAAAAGTAGATTCCATGAAATGCTCAGTCATTCACAAACAATGATGGGGCGAGGGTCACCACTTTGTCAACAAATGCGTGAGCAAATTGTTGAACAGTTTAAGAAAAACCTTTCTCAACCAGCTATTGCAAGGAATTTAGGGATTTCACCATCTACGGTCCGTAATATCATCAAAGGGTTCAGAGAATCTGGAGAAATCACTGCGCGTAAGCAGCTAAGCCCGTGACTTTCGATCCCTCAGGCTGTACTGCATCAACAAGCGACATCACTGTGTAAAGGATATCACCACATGGGCTCAGAAACACTTCAGAAACCCACTGTCAGTAACTACAGTTGGTCGCTACATCTGTAAGTGCAAGTTAAAACTCTCCTATGCAAGGCGAAAACCGTTTATCAACAACACCCAGAAACGCCGGGCCTGAGCTCATCTAAGATGGACTGATACAAAGTGGAAAAGTGTTCTGTGGTCTGACGAGTCCACATTGCAAATTGTTTTTGGAAACTGTGGACGTCGTGTCCTGCGGACCAAAGAGGAAAAGAACCATCCGGATTGTTATAGGCACAAAGTTGAAAAGCCAGCATCTGTGATGGTATGGGGGTGTATTAGTGCCCAAGACATGGGTAACTTACACATCTGTGAAGGCGCCATTAATGCTGAAAGGTACATACAGGTTTTGGAGCAACATATGTTGCCATCCAAGCAACGTTACCATGGACGCCCCTGCTTATTTCAGCAAGACAATGCCAAGCCACGTGTTACATCAACGTGGCTTCATAGTAAAAGAGTGCGGGTACTAGACTGGCCTGCCTGTAGTCCAGACCTGTCTCCCATTGAAAATGTTTGGCACATTATGAAGCCTAAAATACCACAACGGAGACCCCCGGACTGTTGAACAACTTAAGCTGTACATCAAGCAAGAATGGGAAAGAATTCCACCTGAGAAGCTTAAAAAATGTGTCTTCTCAGTTCCCAAACGTTTACTGAGTGTTGTTAAAAGGAAAGGCCATGTAACACAGTGGTCAACATGCCCTTTCCCAACTACTTTGGCACGTGTTGCAGCCATGAAATTCTAAGTTAATTATTATTTGCAAAAAAAAAATAAAGTTTATGAGTTTGAACATCAAATATCTTGTCTTTGTAGTGCATTCAATTGAATATGGGTTGAAAAGGATTTGCAAATGATTGTATTCCGTTTATATTTACATCTAACACAATTTCCCAACTCATATGGAAACGGGGTTTGTATGTTTATCAACTCAGGAAATATGTCCCTGGATACATGAGGACTCTGAATATGACAATTGTATGATCCTGTAACTACTTGGTATCAGTGTCCTGGGCATGACGTTAAAGTGCATCCGGCAGTGGAGGCTCCTCTATGGGGTCTTGGGGCACTAGGAGGTTAACCCCTTTACTACTGTTACCCCAGGTGGCCCTTGGCAAAGGCCTAGTACCTGACTGCCCCCTAGCCAGGGATACAGTGAAGACCTCAACGGCGGAGCAGGCGGAAGACGGTAGATGTATGAACCACCACAACGGCTGCGATGGCGGAAGAAGGCACCCCCACATCCATGTGGGCCCAGTTATGGGGAAATAACAACCCAAGACCTCAACGGTGGAACAGGCGGAGGATGATTGCTAACCCTATGGAGCGTCACAACAGCTGGGATGGCTGATGAAGGCTGCAGCAGAAAAGGGTCCCCAGTCATCTTGGACTCCATGCCACTGGACCCTGACCCGGGTCTGTCAAGGATTGTGTGGTGACTGTCTGTGCACCAGTCTCCCCACGTTAAACAAAGTCACGCACAGGCATCCTCCATAAAGGGAAACCCCCCCTACCAGGAGGATTGTCATACTCGCTTTGAGTGACCGCCGATGATGACTTGGTATCGGATTGATACCCAAATTTGTGGTATCATCCAAAACTAATGTAAAGCATCCAAACAACAGTACCAAAATATTGGTTTCGGGACAACACTAATCGGTAGTAATGTCAAAATATTTAGGGTAGTTTACACTGGCCTGAACAAGGAATGCATTAATTTCTTTAAAATACCTTTCTCTTCAACTTTCTCTCCTTACTTTTGCCGGTGTCAGATGCAGGTTTTTTCCCCCCCAAAATAAAGCAATGAGGAACGTTTCTATGATATTTTAGCTGTTTTTCAAACTTATTATAGCCATCCATCCATCCATTTTCTACCGCTTGTCCCTTTTGGGGTCGCAGGGGGTGCTGGAGCCTATCTCAGCCAATTGTATGTAAATAATAGACTATAGACAGTATGTCCATTCATACAATATATCACTTAAATTTGTTTTCATGTTTAAAAAAAAAAAAAGAAAAACTTATTTTGAAGGTGTGGCAGTATTAAACTTGCCGTGGTGTTGCATGTAGGGGAAACCCTGCGTTTGTTTATTTGTAAAAATGCACATATTTATGAAGTCAGTGAGAATCAAAGCACATACTTTGACAGTCACTTTTGAAAATGTGTTTTTTTTGGACCAAGTCTCTTGGTTGAAACTGTACTATCCCATGGTGTAAAAAACAAAACAAAACAAAACAAAACAAAAACAAGTTCGAAACTACTAGCTGTGAGACTGGAGCTTTTCCCATCATATCCAATTATCTGTGGTCTCCTGCTGTCTGGACATGTTTGTCAATATAATATGCTGCTGTGAGGTCTTGTGAGTTCTGGCTTCTGTCTTGATATCAAGTCCCAGCTGCCGCCATGAAGAGTTTGTGCCAAGTTTGATACCGCCGAGCACACTGGAGACAGAGGCTGCCAGATGGAACCACTATCTCCCCAAATCCAAGATGACACACAACACACATGACCCACAAAGTCCTTCCTTGGCGCACACCCATCACACACACACACACACACACACGCTTGGCAGGCTTGGAGCTGTAAATGCGACGGGAGTGTCAACAACATCACAGCGTTCCAACATAATCCTTCCAATTCCCGAGAGAGAACGGCACGGAAACAGGAAGTCAATCAATAAAACTGACCTCTCAGTCAATAAGACAACCCAGGCCTTCTAGAAGGCTCGGGTGTTGCGGTCAGGACAGAAAATTTTGTCTTTTTTAATTAGCGAGGAATTACCGTATTTTTCGGAATACAAGGCGCACTTAAAATCCTTTCATTTTCTCAAAAATCAACAGTGCGCCTTATAACCCAGTGCGCCTAATGTACGGAATAATTCTGGTTGTGCTTACCGACCTTGAAGCTATTTAATTTGGTACATGGTGTACTGAAAAGTGTGACCAGTAGATGGCAGTCACACATGAGATACATGTAGACTGCAATATGACGCCAACAAACAACACCAAAACTTTAAATGTTCCATTGAAAATAAAGAACATTACACACGGCACTCAAAAATCTGTCAAAATATTTTAGTATGACTTTGAAGCGGCACCGCTTGATGGATTGTCGGCCCATGACGTTAAAGTGCATCCGGCAGTGGAGGCTCCTCTATGGGGTCTTGGGGCACTAGGAGGTTAACCCCTTTACTACTGTTACCCCAGGTGGCCCTTGGCAAAGGCCTAGTACCTGACTGCCCCCTAGCCAGGGATGCGGTGAAGACCTCAACGGCGGAGCAGGTAGATTTAAGAACTACCACAATGGCTGCGATGGCGGAAGAAGGCTGCAGCAGAAATTGGACTCCATGCCACTGGACCGTGACCCGGGTCTGTCAAGGATCGTGTGGTGACTGTCTGTGCACCAGTCTCCCCACGTTAAACAAAGTCACGCACAGGCATCCTCCATAAAGGGATACACCCCTACCAGGAGGATCGTCATACTCGTTCAAATGACCGCCGATGATGATGATGATGATGATGGCTACCATAGTCAGAGATACAAGTATTACTATGGTGTGTGTATAAGGACCGCAAAATGGCACCCATTAGCAGACATATTATCTGGCGTTTTGTTTTGTTTCTGGCGTGACTGCTCGCCGTCTGTTCGCTGTTGCGAAAAAGGCTAAGTATCGCTCTATCTGTGTGCTTTTAATTGTTCTACAGCTTTCTTTATCACTTCTCAAACATATTTAGTGGTACTATTTAACTTGCAAATCACCCGATCTCTGTCCCACCACCCTTTCCTCAGCTAGCTAGCTGCTAAGCTAGCGCGGAGAAAGGCAGTGCCGGTCAGAAGGTAAGTAGGAAGCTACTCCCGCAGACCACGACCACTTCCCTGAGGACAGCAGGAACTTCACTCGGTGACAGAAAACACTGTGAGTAATGGCTTCCTGCGCGTCTTGCACCATACTCACGGAGAGGTTGGCTCTGCTAGAGGGCCGTGTCCGCCAGTTAGAGCAGAGTAATGTCGTAACTTTAGATGTTGCGGACCCATCTGCTAGCGTTAGCTGTAGCGAGCTAACTAGCCCAGCTTGTAGCAGTCCTAAGCGGCCTACAAGCTACGGTGTACCGGTTGAGACGCATAATAGATTTAGCTCTTTAGCTAGTCCTACACCCCAGTCTACCGGGCACCACACCTTAGTCATAGGGGACTCCATCACCCGAAACATAAAGCTTAGCAAACCAGCCACAATAAAGTGTATCCCCGGGGCCAGAGCACCTGACATTGAAGCTAATCTTAGGGAGCTAACTCGCAACATGCCTAGTAAACACGTACGACAGGCTAATCGCACCACTAATTATGCGAATATAGTTGTACACGTTGGCTCCAATGACACTAGAATGAGACAGTCAGAGATTACAAAGAGAAACATAGCCAGGACTTGTGATCTCGCCAGAAAGATGTCCAGGCATCGAGTAATTGTCTCTGGCCCCCTGCCTGCGAGAGGCAATGATGAGAGGTATAGCAGATTAGTCTCGCTTAACAAGTGGCTGTCTAGTTACTGTAGGGAGCAGGGACTAACGTTTATTGATAACTGGCCCTCTTTCTGGGGCAAACCAGGCTTGCTGATGAGAGACGGCCTTCACCCTAACCAGGAAGGCGCCATCATCCTGTCTAGAAACATAGACTACTATTTAAGTCTCACTTGACTGACTACACTAGAGCAAGCCCGGTCACAGGCAATTACAATGTCTGTTAGTCCGGGTGAGGAGTCAGTTAAGCTAGAACTAGCCAGTGCCAGGCTGGATAATCCATGTACGCATAGCAATTCTCTTAGAATAATACACAATTCACATAATGTTTTTTCTGTTGTGTCTGTGTCAGAGGTGGACATGCATTCTACTGAGGTGGCAAATTATCATATGTCCAGTCTATTGCAGCACCAAGCAAACAATCGGAAAATTCCCGTCATATCAATTCCTAGATATGGTCGAAACTATTTAAAGTGCACTACGCATAATAAACGCAACAATGTTAATATTGCTACTACGGATAATCTTAACAAAAACTCGTCAAAACAGCCCAATACCTATAATATGGGCTTTTTAAACATTAGATCATTGTCTCCCAAGGCGTTATTAGTTAATGAGGTCATTAGAGACAACAATCTTAACGTCATTGGTCTTAGCGAAAACTGGCTCAAACCAGACAAATTTTTTGCGCTCAATGAGGCATCTCCTCCTAACTATACGAATGCGCATGTTGCCCGTCCTCTTAAAAGGGGAGGGGGTGTCGCACTAATATACAATGAAAATTTCAACCTTACCCCTAACCTAAATAATAAATATAAATCGTTTGAGGTACTTACTATGAGGTCTGTCACACCGCTACCTCTCGACCTGGCTGTTATCTACCGCCCCCCTGGGCCCTATTCGGACTTTATCAGTGAATTCAAAGTTCAAGGTTCAACTTTATTGTCCCCGCGGGGAAATTTGTCTTGGGCACAGTGCATCATTGTTTCTTAACATACACAAAAACAACAGAACAAAAACACAAGCGCATACACAACCACAACCAGACAACTAACATTTAAACATCAGAACATGGAGCTTGATAGACATAGGTGGCACTTTGATGTAGGCATAAAATCTACAGTATGGAGATAAAGATAAAGTGCCAGTGTGCATTGCACTAGAGCTCATAGATAAAGTGCTATGTGCTAAAGTGCTTAGTTCTAAAGTGCTATGTGCTAAAAAAGTGCTAACCTATGTATTAACATTCTATTGCACCTTGTTGGTCAGCTTAATGGAGGCTGGGACAAATGATAATTTAAGGCGGTTCGATTTGCATAGTGGGACCCGGAGTCTTCTCCCTGATGGCAGGGTTCTATATTCAGGGAAGAGTGGGTGTTGTGAGTTGGAAATAATTTTCTTAGCTTTTTTCCTAACTGCCTGCTCATAGATGCTCTGTATAGGCTCATATTCTTTCCTCCCTACGATTTTCATTGCCGTTTTATGCATGCCGGCCAGTTTGCTTTTTAGCTTAATGGTTAGGTTGCCAAACCATGAGGTGATCCCGTATCTAATGATGCTCTCTACAATGGCACGGTAGAAAATCATCATGATGTGGGTGCTTACGCCGTACAATCTTAATCTTCGCAAAAAATATAGCCTCTGTTGCAGTCTATTGCACAGTTTGTCAATATGTGTCTTCCAGCAGAGAAGATTATCAATATGAATCCCTAAATATTTATATGAGGATACCTGGGTGATTTCCTGATTTTTGATGACCACTGGCTCATGGTCAGTCACTTTCCTCGGATCCAAAACCATTTCCTGTGTCTTGGTCACATTTAAAATAAGATGGTTGGTATCACACCACCTAATAAATAGGTCTATCTCGTCTTGGTACACAGAGGGGTCCGTATCCTTGTGTAGAAGGCTTAGGAGCACGGTATCGTCCGTAAATTTCACCATATAATTGTTAGGGTGCACAGTCCTACAATCATTGGTGTACAATGTAAACAGTGTTGGAATTCTCAGAGTTCGTTGCTGATCTAGTGACGCACGCCGACAATATAATTATAATGGGGGACTTTAATATCCATATGAATACCCCATTGGACCCTCAGTGCATAGCGCTCCAAACCATAATTGATAGCTGTGGTCTTACACAAATAATACATGAACCCACGCATCGCAACGGTAATACAATAGATCTAGTGCTTGTCAGGGGTGTCACCACCTCCAAAGTTATCATACTTCCATATACTAAAGTAATGACCGATCATTACCTTATAAAATTTGAAGTTTTGACTCATTGTCAACAAGCTAATAATAATAATAACTGCTATAGCGGCCGCAACATTAATGCTGCCACAACGATGACTCTTGCTGACCTACTGCCTTCGGTAATGGCACCATTCCCGAATTATGTCGGCTCTATTGATAACCTCACTAACAACTTTGACGATGCCTTGCGCGAAATTATTGATAGTATAGCACCGCTAAAGCAAAAAAGGGCCCCTAAAAGGCGCACCCCATGGTTTACAGAAGAAATTAGAGCTCATAAATTATCATGTAGAAAACTGGAACGCAAATGGCGCGCGACTAAACTTGAGGTTTTCCATCAAGCATGGAGTGATAATTTAATAACTTATAAACGCATGCTTACCTTAGCTAAAGTTAAATACTACTCAAATGTCATCCGCCTCAACAAAAACGATCCTAAATTTCTGTTTAGTACAGTAGCATCGCTAACCCAACAAGGGACTCCTCCCAGTACCTCCACCCACTCGGTAGATGATTTTATGAATTTCTTTAATAAGAAAATTTAACTCATTAGAAAGGAGATTAAAGACAACGCATCCCAGCTACAACTGGGTTCTATTAACACAAATACGACTGTATATACGACGGACACTGCCCTCCAAAATAGTCTCTCTATTTTTGATGAAATAACATTAGAGGAATTATTACAGCGTGTAAGTGGGATAAAACAAACAACATGTTTACTTGACCCACTTCCTGGGAAACTTATCAAGGAACTGTTTGTATTATTAGGTCCATCAGTGTTAAATATTATAAACTTATCACTTTCCTCTGGCACTGTTCCCCCAGCATTCAAAAAAGCGGTTATTCATCCTCTGCTCAAAAGACCTAACCTCGATCCTGACCTCATGGTAAACTACCGACCGGTCTCCCACCTTCTGTTTTTTTCCAAATTTCTCGAAAAAATTGTTGCACAGCAGCTAAATGAACACTTAGTGACTAACAATCTCTGTGAACCTTTTCAATCCGGTTTCAGGGGAAATCACTCTACGGAGACAGCCCTCGCAAAAATGACTAATGATCTATTGCTAACGATGGATTCTGATGCGTCATCTATGTTGCTGCTTCTTGATCTTAGCGCCGCTTTCGATACCGTCGATCATAATATTTTATTAGAACGTATCAAAACACGTATTGGTATGTCAGACTTAGCCTTGTCTTGGTTTAACTCTTATCTTACTGACAGGATGCAGTGCGTCTCCCATAACAATGTGACCTCGGACTATGTCAAGGTAACGTGCGGAGTTCCACAGGGTTCGGTTCTTGGCCCTGCACTCTTTAGTTTTTACATGCTGCCGCTGGGTGACATCATACGGAAGTACGGTGTTAGCTTTCACTGTTATGCTGATGACACTCAACTCTACATGCCCCTAAAGCTGACCAAAACGCCGGATTGTAGTCAGCTGGAGGCGTGTCTTAATGAAATTAAACAATGGATGTCCGCTAACTTTTTGCAACTCAACGCTAAGAAAACGGAAATGCTGATTATCGGTCCTGCTAGACACCGACATCTATTTGATAATACCACCTTAAAATTTGACAACCAAACAATTACACAAGGCGACTCGGTAAAGAATCTGGGTATTATCTTCGACCCAACTCTCTCATTTGAGTCACACATTAAGAGTGTTACTAAAACGGCCTTCTTTCATCTCCGTAATATCGCTAAAATTCGTTCCATCTTGTCCACTAGCGACGCTGAGATCATTATTCATGCGTTCGTTACGTCCCGTCTCGATTACTGTAACGTATTATTTTCGGGTCTCCCTATGTCTAGCATTAAAAGATTACAGTTGGTACAAAATGAGGCTGCAAGACTTTTGACAAAAAACAAGAAAGTTTGATCATATTACGCCTATACTGGCTCACCTGCACTGGCGTCCTGTGCACTTAAGATGCGACTTTAAGGTTTTACTACTTACGTATAAAATACTACACGGTTTAGCTCCAGCCTATCTCGCCAATTGTATTGTACCATATGTCCCGACAAGAAATCTGCGTTCAAAGAACTCCGGCTTATTAGTGATTCCCAGAGCCAAAACAAAGTCTGCAGGCTATAGAGCGTTTTCTATTCGGGCTCCAGTACTCTGGAATGCCCTCCCGGTAACAGTTAGAGATGCTACCTCAGTAGAAGCATTTAAGTCCCATCTTAAAACTCATTTGTATAATCTAGCCTTTAAATAGACCCCCCTTTTTTAGACCAGTTGATCTGCCGTTTCTTTTCTTCTCTCCTCTTCTCCCCTGTCCCTTGCGAGGGGGAGTTGCATAGGTCCGGTGGCCATGGATGAAGTGCTGGCTGTCCAGAGTCGGGACCCCGGGTGGACCACTAGCCTGTGCATCGGTTGGGGACACCTCTGCGCTGCTGACCCGTCTCCGCTCGGGATGGTTTCCTGCTGGCCCCACTATGGACTGGACTCTCGCTGATGTGTTGGATCCACTGTGGACTGGACTTTCACAATATTATGTCAGACCCACTCAACATCCATTGCTTTCGGTCTCCCCTAGAGGGGGGGGGGGCGGGAGGGGGTTACCCACATATGCGGTCCTCTCCAAGGTTTCTCATAGTCATTCACCGACGTCCCACTGGGGTGAGTTTTTCCTTGCCCGTATGTGGGCTCTGTACCGAGGATGTCGTTGTGGCTTGTGCAGCCCTTTGAGACACTTGTGATTTAGGGCTATACAAATAAACATTGATTGATTGATTGATTTCACAATATTATGCAAAACCAACTTTCTGTCATGATCCGTCACCCGGGTCATGACATGATTTCTGTTTAATATTTCCTATGTTTTAGTCTGTTTCCTGGGTGCACCTTGTTTACTGTTGGTTTACATTGGCACTGATTCTCCTCACCTGTCTTAGTTTAGCAATTGGTGTTCCCACCAGGTGTTTTGGTTGATCACTCCTCTTTATAGTTTTCTGTCACCCAACACTAGTTGGTAAGTCAGTGTTTGCTATACGCGACATTTACGAGCTCCTGCTTTTTTCACCTCACACTATAGCAGTGGTTCTTAACCTGGGTTCGATCGAACCCTCAGGGTTCGGTGAGTCGGCCTCATGGGTTCGGTGGAGCCTCCGCCACGGAGGTAAAGACACATCCCACTTATCGTGTAAATAAAAACTTCTCCCTATCGGCGTATAATGGATACCGCCAAACAATGTTCCCTCTAATTTTCCATCTGGTTTGCAAGTTGTTTGATTGATCGATTGAAACTTTTACTAGCAGATTGCAAAGGAAGAGAATACATTATATGAAACAGTACAGTTTACACAGTACAGTACATAGTCCGTACAATTGACCACTAAATGGTAACATCCGAATAAGTTCTTCAACTTGTTTAAGTCGGGGTCCACGTTAATCAATTCATGGTAATGTGTGTAAGGTAATTTGTTGTGAGTACATGCACTGTGTTGGTTTTGTTCTTTGAACAAGGTGATGTTCATGCACGGTTCATTTTGTGCACCAGTAAAAAAACATAACTTTTTCTTGAATTTGAAAATGTTTTTATTTTTTATTTTTCACTAAAGAAGGGTTCGGTGAATGTGCATATGAAACTGGAGGGGTTCGGTACCTCCAACAAGGTTAAGAACCACTGCTCTATAGTGTTTTTTCTGCACACTAGTATTCCTCGTTTTTCACCCTTGGTGACATTTTGTTTTTTTTAGCTTTTTAGCGTCTTTAGTTTTGGTATTTTTGTCCTGCCGTTTAATTTATTAAAAGCTTAATCCTACCCGCACGCTGCTCCAGTTTGTTTTCTGCGTTGGAGGGAACACTACCAGCGCAGCCATGCGCCCAAAACGTAACACGTTTCTTACCTTCTGATGTGTATTTGAGATCTGCATAAGTCCTGAAAATTTGCGGAAGTCCGCTACTGTAGTCCGTGACGCCGCCGTAGTCGATAAGCTTCTTCTTTTTCTCTATCTTCTTGTTGTGAGACATCCATCCTCTGCTGTTGCCATTTCTAATATAAAGTAGTGTAAAGTTCTAACTTATATCTCGCTATGGAAGCGCTAAAAACTACCAATACAGTGAGTTTACATAATTCACCCAAGGAACTTTAGTTATTAGAGAGTTCCGATCGGACGGTTTTTCACGGGACACATTTCCGGCGTTGTTGCACTAGTGAGCCACGTATGAAAAGATGCTGCTCCGTTATTGATTTAAGTAAAGTCTGAATGTCATTAAAACAGTTAGCTCCATCTTTTGACACTTCTTCCACTCCCGTCCTTGCACGCTACACCGCTACAACAAAGATGACGGGGAGAAAAGACGCTGTGGAAGGTGAGCCACGTAAATAAGACCGCCCACAAAACGGCACATCCTGAAGCGACTGTCAGAAAGCGACTTGACGATGATCTGTAAAACATAATCTATGCAACATTTTGACCAAAGAACCACCATTACATGTTATGTAGACCACAAGGAAGTGTTTAACATTTAGAAAAAAATAATAATAATATGACTCCTTTAATGCGCCCTATAATGAGCCTTTTGTATGAAAAAAACCTGAATAGACCCGCTAATCGGCAGTGCGCCTTATAATCCGGCGCGCCCTATGGTCCGGAGAATTCTGTACTAGAGAGGATTTTTTTGTTCTCAGAATTATTTTATTGCTTACTTTTGTTAGATGGTGCACAAAACTGCCAATTCAGTCTAAAGAGGTTATTGTTTAGTATAATTTCATTCCATTTGCCATGCAAATTCCATGAAATGCTCTAAAAAGAAAAGCACTTCCAATTGCTGCTTTTAAGTGGTTTGGTGGGCCTGATGTTTTATTGCGTGCGGGACTGCATCAAATAAGGATAAACACTCTCAAATCTCACATCTCTGGTGCCTCTGTGATCATGTGCACACACTCAAGTATGCATACATGATCCAAAGACAGATAAGAACCCAGAAAAAAAAACAATGACCTAAGTAAGTGGATGTGCAAATGTGCACTTCCTGCTGCTGTAGTCCCAAATAAAACTAAACACACGTTCATAAATTAGTTCTCATGGCATTGAATCGATCAAAACTGGAGTGTTTAGGTTGTCTAAGACAGTGTTTTTTTTCATTGAAAAAATCCAGAGGCACACCACCAGCAGAAAACATTAAAAAAATAAAACTCAGCAGCCGATATTGACAATAAAAAAGTTGTTCTCACAATTGTTGGATATGAATTTAAACCATAACCAACCATGCATCAATATAGCTCTTGTCTCAGAGTAGGTATACTGCCATGACCTGTCACATCACGCTGTGACTTATTTGGAGTTTATTGGTGTTTTCCTGTGTGTAGTGTTATAGTTCTTGACTTGCGCTCCTATTTTGTTGTTGATTGTCATGTCATGTACGGATGTACTTTGTGGATGCCGTATGCTCCACACGCTGTAAGTCTTTGCTGTCGTCCAGCATTCTGTTTTTGTTTACTTTGTAGCCGGTTCAGTTTTAGTTTTGCAAAGCCATCCCTAAGGTTCAATGCCTTTTCTTAGCGGCACTCGCCTTTTGTTTATTTTTGGTTTAAGCACTAGATACCTTTTTACCTGAAAACCATTGTTGTCGTTCCCGACATTTACAAAGCAATTATTTACCTGCTGCCACCTACTGATATGGAAGAGTATTACATGGTTACTCTGCCGATCTCTGGACAGCCCAGACACTCAACAACGGCACATTTGCGGATTATGATTACTGGTTTGCAAAAAATATTTTTAACCCAATTAGGTGAAATTACATAAACTCCCACGGCACACCAAACAATATCTCACGGTACACTAGTGTGCCGCGGCACAGTAGTTGAAAAACACTCGTCTAAGATAACGTTTGACTCTCACCTGAGCAGGCTGTATGGGTTCCTCCTTAAAGGGGAATTGCACTTTTTGGGGAATTTTGCCTATCGTTATTATGTTATTATGAAAGACATGACGAATGGATTTTTTTTTTAATGCATTCCAACTCGTAAAAAAAAAAAAAAAAAAGTCAACTAACAGCGGAGCCAAAGAGAGGTCTTCTATTTTGCACATAAAACCCAATACAAAAACATCCAAAAAGCACCAACAATACTCTATTTACATTTCATGACTTGAATATTAACCAAGTATTATTGATATTGTTATTATAAGCGCTGACACAGACAAACTATTTATAGTGGGGCCGTGATCACAAGCTTCTGTGCTAATGTTGACATGATCGATTGATCAGTTGCTTCCTTGCTCGTCAAAGTTTATTGTAGATCATTAACCATGTCTCTCACCTAGATAGTAGAAGGACGAATTCCGACAAGTTAGTACACTTTGACAGCCAATTTAGACCCAGCAATGGCGAGAGCGACACGAAAAGACACTTGGTTCCACCCTCCTATGCTTTGCAAGGATTATGAGATATTCTTCATCTAAACGGGAATACATGAACATCCTAGCAGTCGGCATCCTAATGACAGCAGACATTGTACAGTAAGTGATATTTTATTACGTTTGTTGGCTTTCATAAAGTCTGCAGTGAGTTATAATCAGTGATGAAGTGGGGGGAAAAAGTGAACGTTGTGATGAGTTTTTGAAATTATTTAACTATGCTTAAAATGATCAAAATGTGTAAATATTAAATGTTATTATAAATGTGCCTGTTACTACTTTACATATATACTTACATCATGTATTTGAAACCTTAACGGAGGTATGTGGATGTTTTTTCAAGGGCTTTAAAAGGCAAAATAGAGCGGGTCTCATAGGCTCCATTGTAAGCAGAATTTTGATCGCATTAACATAATATTTAGAATGCATTGAAAAAAAAATACATCCGTCGTTATAATGATTGTGAACGATAGGCAAAATTCCCCAAAAAGTGCAATTTCCCTTCTAACATTATTGCAGATAGGACTCGCATTCTTCTCTGCGTGCCTCCGGAGGTCCAAGCTCCCAAGGGCATGGCGACGGGCCGCTGTCATAGCCCTCTTGAAACCCAACAAACCTGCGGATGACCCCAAGTCCTACAGACCAATCTCGCTGCTGTGCGTCCCTTTTAAAATCCTGGAGAGGATGATACACAGCCGAATTGAGCCAGTAGTTGACTCACAACTTCCGAGGGAACAGGCTGGCTTCCGTCGGGGCAGGTCTACAGTGGACCAGGTAACCCTTCTCACACAAGATCTCGAGGACAGCTTCCAGGCCAAAACCAAAGCTGGGGTGGTACTACTGGACCTGACTGCTGCTTACGATACCGTCTAGCACCGCGGACTCCACCTGAAGCTGCTGAGAACAATCCCGGACCGTCATATGGTCAACTTCATCATGGAGATGCTGTCAAACCGCAGCTTCATTCTCCAGACCAGTGATGGCCAGCGCAGCAGGCTCAGGAGGCTGAGAAACGGGGTCCCACAAGGGTCTGTCCTCTCACCGATGCTCTTCAACATATACATTTTTGACCTACCGGAGACGACATCTAGAAGGTATGGATACGCGGATGACCTAGCCATCATGCTACACCGGCCCACATGGAAGGCAGTTGAAGAGGGTCTCAATCAGGACATGGACGTCCTGGCTGCCTACCTTCCAAGCTGGCGACTGCAGCTCAGTAAGGGAAAGACTGTATCAGCAGCATTCCACCTCTGCAACAGGGAAGCAAGAAGGGAGCTGGAGATCTTAGTGGACAACAAACCCCTGGAGTTCCAGCAGGCCCCAAAGTACTTGGGCGTACGCTTGGACAGGACACTGTCCTAAACACAACATTTGGATGAAGTGAGGGCTAAAGTAACAGCAAGGGTCTCACTCATCCGGCGCCTAGCTGGTACAACCTGGGGGGCCTCGGCCAAGGTACTACGTATCTCCACACAAGCCCTCGTATTCTCTGCAGCTGAGTACTGTGCCCCAAACTGGTGTAGAAGCCCACATGCCAAGAAGGTCGATACGGCCATCAACAATGCCCTCCGGATCATAAGTGGCTGCCTGAAACCCACCCCCGTGTTCTACCTGCCAGTCCTAGCAGGGATAGCGCCAGCCGGCCTACGGCGAGAGGCCGCTACCCTCGCCCTGGCAAGGAAAGCCCAGGAACACAGCTGACACATCCTCCATGAAACCACCACCATGGCAACACCTCCAAGCAGACTCAAGTCCCGCCACCCATACAATCAGGCCGCACAAGAGATGCTTATTTCCATCCCGGAGGATCTGACAACCAAAGCCTGGCTGGCAGCGGAATGGAAGCAGGAGTGGGAGTCAGCAGGACAGACACGCCTACACCATTACATCCAGGATCCTGGAGGTGGCGTGGAGGGAGAAGATCTACCTCGCCGGCAATGGACCCTCCTGAACCGCCTTCGCACAGGGGTTGGTTGCTTCAAAGCGTCCATGAAGAAGTGGGGCCTAACAGACAGTGCAGCGTGTGAGTGTGGGGAGCCTGAGCAGACTGCCGACCACATCATCACCACCTGTCCCCGGCATAGACCACCTTCAGAGGAGGGCCTCTTCCAAGTGGGACCTGAGACGAGGGAGTGGCTACACGACACGAAGATGGACATATGAAGACGATACACGAAAGAAGAAGAAGAAGAAGCAGATAGGACTGTTATACAGCACCTGAAAACAATTATGTAATCACCAGACTTGGTGAATGACTATTAGTTGTTTAATTTTGTATTTAAAAAAAACTGAAGACATAACACAAAACTATAGTAGTCAGTTACAGTTTAATTTTTAGATCAAGCAGAGTGACAAAATTAGGAAATCACTCAAGTTTGAGGAAAACATGATGTAAAAACTCTGTAAATTGTCATTTCCAAAACAAACAATTGCGTCAGATTAAATGTGTTTATTAGTCGGTGGTTAAAAAGGAGTTTTCACACCTTAAAGAGCTGTTACACCAGGTGGATTGACATGAATCATGGCTCCAACATCATACTCAAAAGTGCACTTTATTAGTTTTAAAATATTGTAGTGGCGTTCTGTACAAACAATACACTTTAATTTAGTGTTGTTTTGATATGTCATCTTAGTGACATCATGCACAAAAGTGCACTAATAGCTTGTTTTAAAATGTCTCTGACAATCTTGCACTTTCTGTTTGGAAATTACATGAATGTTTGTGCCACTGCTTAATAACCGTTTAATAAATACAGTTTTGGTAAATTGACTTAGCTGTGATTTCCCTCTCTGCATGAAAGTTTAAAATTAGCATATATTAATGCAGTATGTGACAAGAATGTTTTAATATAGACACATAGAATCATCAAAATGGTGTTATTATATGCATGAAGTGTTCATTTAAGGCTAAGGCAAAATATCGAGACATATCGTATATCGTGACATGGCCTAAAAATATTGAGATATTAATAAAAGGCCATATCGCCCAGCCCTACATATACATATATATACATATACATATATATATATATATATATATATATATATATATATATATATATATATATATATATATATATATATATATATATATATATATATATATATACAAATGTATACATCTAAATGTATCCATTCATGCAATAGTTTGTTTTCACCTATAAAAAAAAAATCTGAATTTTTTAAGGTGTAGCGGCTTTTATTTTGCAAAGTAGTGGTAGCGACTTCCTTGTTCATTTATGGAATCCGGTCCAGTTCCTTTATTGAACTGTGCATACAATCGAGGCCACATTGGGGCCCCAAATGCGTGCGTTTATACTTGAGTCTGATAACGATCCCATTTGGCTTTTAATCTAAAAAGTCAATTGGAAACATTCCGATTTAGAACAAATCAGATGTGGTCCACTTTGGCCTGCAGTGTAAACATAGTCAGATACATTGACTAAACAAAAGGAGAGAATTATTGAACTTTCTCAAGAATTAAATGTTTCAAAAGATGTTGATTGTTTTACTGTCAGATGTGTCTAAAATTTGGACCAAACACAAACGAAAACGACCACGACTTCTGATCACTGCGGGGTGGAGTGGGTGCTTAGATGACTGATGAGACCGATTTTAGCTAGAAGAGTCTGTTGCAGAGCGGGTTTGGGATGCTGGGGGCTGAACCAGACTGAGAGGTAAAGCTTGTGTGATCTTTCCTTTGCTGCCGTCTATCTTCCTTTTCCCTGACGCGCCTCTGTTCGTAGTCTGCCACTCCAGATTTTACACGAGACAAACAACATAAGAAGGTTGTAAAGGGCCAGCATAATGGTAGGCCAAGGGAAATGTCAAAGCATCAAGACAGAACCAAACTAAGCAATACAGTGGAACCTCAATTTACATAATCATTGGTTCTTGAACACGGTTCGCCAACCGAAACATTCGTGTAGTGAAACAGACTTCCCTATAAGAAACAATGTAAACATGAATAATTGGCTCTATCCTCAACAAAAGTCCCTATTTTATATTTAAAAAATGCACACTTTGTGTCACGGTGCGGACTCATACCCGTGCTTCTCCTGCAACTGTGTGTCACGGTTCCTCCTCTGGCTGCTCGCCTGGACACGCCCCTGCTCGCGCTGGCCGCGGCACGCCCACGCAGCAACAAGGCTGCAGACAATTGGGCATCAGCGCACCTGGACCTGACGAGAGGGAGCGGCATAAAAGCCAGCGGACCTGAGAGACCTTCGCCAGAACGTAGCCAATCTCCCCCAAGTAAGCATCACGTCTGGCACCCCTCCCTCGTTTCTTGCTCGCCTTCTTTGTGCTTTTCCTCGTTCCCTTATTGATGTCCTTTGTGTCTTCCCTGTTACCCGTGATCGTGTCTTTCCTCACGACCCTCTCACGGATCTTTGCTTGCCTCCCTCGATCCTCGACCACTCCCTGGACACGGACATGGTTGCCTCTCTCCTGACCTTGACTGCTCGCCTCCCCGCTGACTGTCTCTTTGCCTTCTCCCTTGGATTTGGTGAAAGATTCACTCAACACGCACCGACAACATCCACTGGTAAATATCATATTGTTAATTCCACACATCGTCCGCATTCATTCACTAGTGGTAGCATACACACCCCACCCATTCATCAAAAGTTTAAATAAACCTTCTAAACCGCAGTTCTGCCTTGTGGTCGCCTCCTTCCCTTTGACGTTACATAACACTTTGAATACCTTATATTGTTTATATTCACTGTATATGTATCAAACCAACTTAACAGGGCAGGTAATGGCTTAACAATCTATTTTTTATATAAACACAACAACAGCCAGCGTAACTGTCAATGTGTCCGGACACACACAAAAGTCCTTTTGGTGCTCTCCGAAATGTTACCAAAAAAAGCAAAATCATTTTACCTTGTGTCCTTGAATATTTGTGGCATTTGTTGAACAGTCTGGGAGTGGTAAGCAAGCCAAAGCATCACCTTCCAGCCACCGCTAGCATTAGCACAAACTAATGGTAAATGGATTATACTTTTCTACCTTCAAGGTACTCAAAGCACTGTTCCCACATTCACCCTTTCATACTAACGGCGGGAGCTGCCATGCAAGGCGCTAACCACAAGCCATCAGGAGAAAGGGTAAAATGTCTTGCTCAAGGACACAACGGACGTGACTAGCATGGCAGAAGCTGGGATATAACCTGGAACCCTTAAGTTGCACGCCACGCCGTCCCCCAACTAGCAGTGTGAGGCGGTCCTGCAATCTTCTTCTCTGTAATAAAGGTTCCCTCCGGCATATTTTCCAAAAAAGTCCGGTCTTGTCACAGTTAAAAAGATAGGTAGAAATTCCCCTTCGCTGATCAAATCTTTGACGCAGCAGCCTCGCCATGCTGCCCTGACGCTGCGAATGACGTCTTTTCTTTTGAAACGTTTCCAAACACCTACAGCTCGTCTTAAATTGTTCCTCCGTGCTAATTCCGCCATATAACTGGCAAGCCTTCTCTCTAATGATAGCCTCAAAACTGTTATCGGCGGCTAGCTGCTTCTCATTTAGCTACACTAGCAACACCTGTTCACCTGGTCTTGCACTTTCTCTCCGTTCTTGCAAAGATAATTAACCCCTTCGGTAAAGTCTGTAAATCTATAAACATCCTTTTTTATAATAGTTGCAATTGTGGACTTGTTTCTTCGATATTTGTGAGCCAATCCGTGCGCCATCGGCTCCGCCGTCTTGTACTCCTAGCACATATGTAAACAGGATGTGACGTCGGGGGCCCACCTTTTCAAAATGGCGTGTACAGGAAGCATTACCATCAAAATGCCAGCTCCCATTGAGCTTCCATGTGGCACACAAAATGAAAAAATAAATGAATGAAGCAATTGTACACCAAAAAAACGCAAAAAGAGGCGTTCGTAAATCGAGGTTTAACTGTATGTCTTGAAAACAGAAAAACAAAAGCAAAACAATTGAAAAACAAATGGGAGTAACTGTCTGTGACAGAACTGTAAGAAGGTGTATGAAGGAAATGGGATTTAAATACAGAAAACCTCAACAAAAGCCATCATTAACAACTAAACATAAAAAAATAAGGTTACGATGAGCTAAGAAAAAGCAATCATCAACTACAGATGACTGTATAAAAGTCATATTCAGTGAAGAATTGCGAATCTGCATTGAGCAAGGTGATGATGCCGGAACTTTTTGCTTGGTGCCATTCCAATGAGATTTATGAAGACGACTGCCTGAAGAAAACACGCACATTTCCACAGTCAATCATTGATGATATGGGGCTGCATGTCAGGGTATGGCACTGGGAAGATGGCTGTCTTCAGGGGGCGTTGACATCATTTTTCAAGATGGCAATGCATCTTGCCATAGAACAAAATCTGTAAAAACATTCCTAGAAGAAAGATACATAAGGCTAATGCCTGCAATTAGTCCAGATCTCAATTCAATTGAAAATGTGTGGTGGAAATTGAAGGAAATGGTCCACGAGAAGACTTCAAGCTGCAAAGTTTGTCTGCCAACAGCAATCAGAGAAAGTTGGAGCAAGATTGTCACTTGTTAAAGTCTATGCCCCGGAGACTGCAAGCCATTATAAAAGCCAGAGGTGGTGCAACAAAAAATCTAGTGTTGTGTTGTACTGTTTACTTATCTGTTCCTTTTTTTTACGATTCCATATTTTTGCTCAAAATTGAGTGATTCCATAAATTTTCACTCCGATCTATTTAAACAAAAATTCAACAATGGATGTCCACTAACTTTTTGCAACTCAACGCAAAGAAAACGGAAATGCTGATTATCGGTCCTGCTAGACACTGGCACCTATTTAATAAAACCACCTTAACATTTGACAACCAAACAATTACACAAAGTGACTTAGTAAAGAATCTCGGGATTATTTTCGACCAAACTCTCTCGTTTGAGTCACACATTAAGAGTGTTACTAAAACGGCCTTCTTTCATCTTCTTTCATTTGTACTCCCTCGTCCCAGGAAGAATGCTTTGCGGAAATCTTTTATTTATAGATCTTTATCGCTCTGGAATAACCTGCCTCAAATTCTCACCAGCATTGAAAGTAAACAGGTATTTAAAAAGAGAGTAATATTTTATCTGAGTTTTTAAATTAGTTTGCTCATTGATGATTTGTTTGGTTTTATATGGTGTAGTTATATTTATATGGTAATTATTATTCTGTGACTGTAAATTGTTTGCTTGTTTTTTTATTGATGCTTTTATTTTTTTCTGTATTGTGTAGTTATAATTATATGCTTTTACTTGTAATTGTATAGAATTGTGGACCTCAGGAAGACTAGTGTGTTGTTGAGGCAACCAGCTAATGGGGATCCTTAATAAAAATCTAAAAAAATCTAAATCAGTAATATCGCTAAAATTTGTTCCATTTTGTCCACCAGCGACGCTGAGATCATTATTTATGCATTCGTTACGTCTCGATTACTGTAACGTATTATTTTCGGGTCTCCCTATGTCTAGCATTAAAAGATTACAGTTGGTACAAAATGCGGCTGCTAGACTTTTGACAAGAACAAGAAAGTTTGATCATATTACGCCTATACTGGCTCACCTGCACTGGCTTCCTGTGCACTTAAGATGTGACTTTAAGGTTTTACTACTTACGAATAAAATACTAAATGGTCTAGCTCCATCCTATCTTGCTGATTGTATTGTACCATATGTCCCGGCAAGAAATCTGTGTTCAAAGAACTCCAGCTTATTAGTGATTCCCAGAACCCAAAAAAAGTCTGCAGGCTTTAGAGCGTTTTCTATTTGGGCTCCAGTACTCTGGAATGCCCTACCAGTAAGTTAGATATGCTAACTCAGTAGAAGCATTTCAGTCCCATCTTAAAACTAATTTGTATACTCTAGCCTTTAAATAGATCCCCCTTTTTAAACCAGTTGATCTGCGATCTCTTTTCTGCTCTGGCCCCCTCTTCTGCGTGGAGAGGTTATCAGGTGACCACAGATAATGCGCTAGCTGTTCAAAGTCGGGACCCGGGGTGGACCACTCATCTGTGCATCAGTTGGGGACGTCTCTGTGCTGCTGACTTGTCTCCATTGAAGATGATCCCCTGCTGGCCCCACTATGGACTAGATCCACTCGACATCCATTGCCCAGGGAGGTGGGGTCCCCACATCTGCGGTCTCCTCCAAGGTTTCTCTTTGTATCCCATTGGGTTGAGTTTTTTCTTGCCCTGATATGGGATCTGAGCCGAGGATGTTGTTGTAGTTTGTGCAGCCCTTTGAGACATTTGTGATTAAGGGCTATATAAATAAACTTTGATTGATTGATTGATTGATTGATTGATCTAAAGATTAAACTCTTACTGACTACCACACTTTATTTTCTTGATTTCTTTTAGTGTTTCTTAAAGCTAGTAAGTTGACATTTGAAATGACTATGGTTTCGTGTCATGTCTGTTTTTAAACAACTGAAAAAACACCCTCCATGTCTGGTGATTCCATCATTTTTTTTCAGAGGTGGTAGCATCGTTTAAAATGCAAACCATACCCATCCCTGGTCCCGATCTGAGCTCTGCCTGGCAACAAGCGGCCGCAGAAAACTGACGCGACAGCATCAAGAATCCAACAGTTCACTTTATCTATGTTGCTGCACCTGCTGGAATATATTGATGGATTAGTGTTATCTGTGCAATTCAGAACTGTGCCACTGGGAGAAAAACTGCACCGTGTGAGGGAGTACTGCAGTGTTTGTAATAAGTTTCTCGCAGTAATGACCTATGGGGGGCTTTAAGTGGTGTGACACCTACGTAGGATTTCTTTTTGGGAAATGTTAGCAGTTCAGTCACGCAGCGGGTGAAAGTGGAGTGGCAACTCGACATCAAGCGTATTATTACACAATTATTCCTTTTAAAAGGGGACACCGATCATAAATCTTCTCCCTCTTTAAAGGAAGGAAGCAAGGGTTGAGGTTTCAAAGAACACATGGACTCTACAGGTAGGAGAGAAAATACCCCCACCCCCCCACAGCTTCCAAGCGCATTCACTGCAGAAGGACAAAACCTGGACTCTTGGAGCCAGCAGGCGCCGCCGACAATGGAGTGTTCTTGTTATATAGCCTTTGGTCTAAAGCTAATGACATCCACCGCCATGTTCCCGCTTTCCTCCCACAGCTGCATCTCACTCTCTATCTCCTTTACTTTCACTTTCACTCCCCCTCCAGCATTCCTTTTGCTCCCCCCCAACCCCGCCACACTCCGTCTTTTTGCCACCATCTGCCTCTCCTCCTCATCCCTCTGTTTGGGGGAGTTCTAGTGAAGCGAAGATGCTGTCACACTCGCCTTCTAATGACTTGCCGTGTTCTGTAAGAGCCAAAATAGCAGAAGCATTTCACTCTGCTGGGCCTTGATCTGTCAGATCTGGGAGTGACTGCTTTTGTGGCTTTGATCTGGATTGATCCCATGTTGGGGGGGGGGGGGGGGGGGGGGGACTAGAAATGATGTAACATGCTCTCTTCGGTGAGAAATTGGTTAATCTTGTTTTATGTGAAACGTGGCGGCGCCGGTTTCCCCGGGAGTTTTAAGTACATGCTTTTTGATGGCCTCCTCACTTTCAACCACCGAGGATGAGTCGATATTCATTTGGAAGCGCTGACGCTCGGGTATGTCCAATGTCCTGGCAAATAATTAACACCAATGTCCTAAGTGTCTCCCCTTTCTAGAATGAATAACTGGAAAGACAACTTGACCTCAGCTACTTTGAACTTCTTGCATCAGATATTATTTCGACACTGTTTGATTGAATGGCTTTAAAGCAGGTTCAGTAAAGTAGTTCACAAACATTTGGTAATTTGACATTACCTTCATCTTATGTCAATTTGTGCTGCTTATATCATATCTCATTGAGACTAAGGATGCATATTATGAATACCGGTTCCTAGGGATGTATACCGAGTACAAGTATTTTTTTTGGTACCGGCTCCTACTTAGGTTGGTCCTTGACAGGCCTGGGCAATTATTTTGACTCAGGGGCCAAACTTAGACAAAAAAATGTGTCTGGGGGCCGGTATTCTTGTCTCTCATAAGGATTGTGAACAATTGACAAAATTTAGAGATGTCCGATAATATCGGGCTTAAAATGTAATATCGGAAATTATCGGTATTGGTTTCAAAAAGTAAAACGCCGCTGTACGGCATATTTACATATCCGGTAAAACACGGACGTAGGGATCAGTACAGAGCAGTTGCGTGTCCTAGTCATCAGCCCCTCACCTCTCCCCTCTCCCACACACAACACAGGAGTTGACAACTGCAGCATGAGAGGTTTACTGGCGACGCTTGATGACCTCATCAAAACGCCGCGAGCACAGCATAACAACAACAAGAGTGTGTTGTTGCCGGTGCTGTAGCCGTGGCTAACAAGTGATCGAGCTCGGTGACTGACTAACGACACCATGTCTATGGTTTGGGATTATTTTTAAGTGTCTCTGATGGATAAAAAAACTGGCAATTTGCAATGACTGCAAAAAGTTGGTTATGCGAGGAAGAACCAAGACGTCTTTCTTTAATACGAGCAATTAGATCTCCCACCTCTTCAAGAATCATAAGGAGATACACGATGAATACAAGTGGAAGAGTGATGTGAGCCCAGTTTATAATTACCTGTTATACAGTATGCCAGGCAGTCTTGCACTAAATTAGGACTATGTTATTGTTTACTTTATTACTCTAGTACAGTGGTTCTTAACCTGGGTTCGATCGAACCCTAGGGGTTCTGTGAGTCGGCCTCAGGGGTTCGGTGGAGCCTCCGCCGCGGAGGTCAAGACACACCCGACTCATCGTGTAAATAAAAACTTCTCCCTATCGCCATATTATGGATACCCCCAAACAATGTTCCCTCTAATTTTCCATCTGATTCGCAGGTGTGTAATTTGTTGTGAGTTCATGCACTGTGTTGGTTTTGTTCTTTGAACAAGATGATGTTCATGCAAAGTTCATTTTGTGCACCAGTAAAAAAAACATAACTTTGTCTTGAATTTTGTTTTTCACTAAAGAAGGGTTCGGTGAATGCGCATGTGAAACTGGTTGGGTTCGGTACCTCCAACAAGGTTAAGAACCACTGCTCTAGTATACTCTGGACTGAAACTGTGTGCCTTCATTGTTTTTGTAGCTGTTGTTTTGAGGCATGTTTAAAAAAAATAAAAAATACTGCACTTTGTGAAAGTCAAAGTATAGTATTTCCCATAGTTGTAGTGGGTATCAGGATTATCTCAGGGAGAGCATGTCCCAAATTCCAAGCTGCTGTTTTGAGGCATGTTAAAAAAAATTATGCAATTTGTGACTTCAATAATAAAAATGGCAGTGCCATGTTGGCACTTTTTTCCATAACTTGAGTTGAAGTTGTTCTCTTATTTTGGAAAACCTTGTTACATTGTTTAATGTATCCAGCGGGGTATCGCAACAAAATTAGGCATAATAATGTGTTAATTCCACGACTGTATATATCGGTATCGGTTTATATCGGAATTGGTAATTAAGAGTAGGACAATATCGGAATATCGGATATCGGCAAAAAAGCCATTATCGGACATCTCTAACAAAATTCCAAAAAAGTGCAGTTCCCCTTTAATAATAATAGAATAAATATAACATTCAAATAGTTTATGTTTTTGTATTGCAAAAATAATTTTGAAAAACTGACAGAAGACCAAACCAAATGAAATCCCAGTATAGCACAGTTAAGGTGTGGAACTCACATTGTGCCAACCAACCCCAACACAGGGGGTTGCCACACACCATGGGGTTGTCTGTCACGATGAGATTGTAATGGGATTTTTTAAAAAGGTAAGAAGGAAAAACTAAATACATCATGCATCTTAATGCAAAATGAGCATGAAACGTGAACGGGAAAGAAGGACTATATGATTTTATGTGACAATAAACCTCAGAAGGAATGTGACGACCAACCCTAACTGAAAATTCTTGCTAGTATCAAGGCTAACAATTGTGTAGCAACTAGTTAACAAAACAAAACAAAACAAGCAATCTCCCTTCACACTTTTTAAGCATAACAATTGTAAACCAGTTGTGGAAAAACCAGAGAAGACAAACACTAGGGAGTTTAATATTTGCAATTTGACATGAAAACCCCAAAAAGTCCCCAAAAATGTGTCTTGGGGCCGGTATACCTAATTTTTAGGAACACCAATACAAAACCTCACAAAAATGTCTGATTGAATGCTAAAAACGTGACAGACCGCCTTAAAAACGGAATGGAATTGTAATTTTTTTTACTCAATGAGACACCCAGAATGTCCATGAAAATAGAGAATGTGGGATTTACAATATTAACTATGAACGATAAAACACTGAATATTGACAACATATGAATATCACACCCCCTCTCGATCGACCTATTTTACAATCAAGCGAAACGCAACAAAAATGCAACAAACACAGCGAAATATGAACGTGAAGGGTAAAAAAACAAAAACACCTACAATCTGATACATCTGATCTATTACTATCACTGATATGTCCCTGACACCCGCATTTCAGGCTGGCCGCTCTGGAAACACTCTGTAGAAACGCTCCCCACCCACACTGCTTGGTGCCTCGTCTGAGCTGCTGTGACGTAGATTACCACATTCCCTAGTAGATAATGCAAAAGCGCAGATTCCAACCATAGAAATACTTTGTATAGTTTAAGACTTATGGTAATTTGAAAACATCACTTCATATCATAATGGCAGCTTCAGTTTCGGTCTTAAAGATTTAAAAAACATTTTTGGGAATGTCCGGCGGACGTCCACATTTCCCAAAAACAATTTGAAATGTGGACTCATCAGACCACAGAACACTTTTCCACTTTGCATCAGTCCATCTTAGATGAGCTCGGGCCCAGCAAAGCCAGCGGCGTTTCTGTGTGTTGTTGATAAATGGCTTTCGCTTTGCATAGTAGAGTTTTAACTTGCACTTACAGATGTAGCGACCAACTGTAGTTACTGACAGTGGTTTTCTGAAGTGTTCCTCAGACCATGTGGTGATATCCTTTACACACTGATGGCCCTTTTTTGATGCAGTACCGTCTGAGGAATCGAAGGTCCGTAATATCATTGCTTACGTGCAGTGATTTCTCCAGATTCTCTGAACCTTTTGATATGGTGAAATCCCCAAAGTCCTTGCAATAGCTCGTTGAGAAATGTTGTTCTTAAACTGTTTGACAATTTGCTCACGCATTTGTGACCCTCGCCCCATCCTTGTTTTGTGAATGAATGAGCATTTCATGGAAGCTGCTTTTATACCCAATCATGGCACACACCTGTTCCCAATTAGCCCGTTCACTTGTGGGATGCTCCAAATAAGTGTTTGATGAGCATTCCCCAACTTTGTCAGTCTTTTTTGCCACTTGTGCCAGCTTTTAAAACATGTTGCAGGCATCAAATTCCAAATGAGCTAATATTTGCAAAAAATTACATTTTCCAGTTCGAACGTTAAGTATCTTGTCTTTGCAGTCTATTCAATTGAATATAGGTTGATTTGCAAATCATTGTATTCTGTTTTTATTTACAATTTACACAATGTGCCAACTTCACTGGTTTTGGGTTTTGTATAATTATTCTCTATTGCATGTGTTTTATGTTCATTGATGTAGACTAGTGGTTCTCAAACTTTTTTCACCAAGTACTGCCAGAAAAAATGTGTCTCTCCAAGTACCACCATAATGACCAACAATAAAATACAGTAGCGTAGTAGGCCTACGTATTCATTAAAAACAAGGCAAAGGGTATTTTTTAATATTTGTATTTAATATTGTTGGCCACTGTAACATTACACACAGTTTGAACAGTAAACACAACACTGTGTTTAAATATAGGAAAACACTGTACTTAAATAATAAAATAACGAATGTGGAGAACATTTGGTTCCTACGCGCGTTGAGTGATAGAAATGGTGGAGTAAGACGGTTCGGTTTGTGTTTTAATTGTTTATTTTGGCTTTAACTACAGCATACAGCAGTCTGATTGTAACAACCTCCACTGAAGGCTGATAAACCTTTGATATCAGCTCCTGTCACGTCATTACAAAATGTAATTAAGTGATTCTTTGCGCCATCTAGTGGTACGCGTAACACAGTTTGAGAATCACTGATGTAGATGTTTGTTCCTTTCAGCTTTACTCGCTGCTTCAGCAAAGCCACCTTGCCTTTTTTGTTGCTGAACTTTATAATGATGATGACAAGTGTGGTGTTCTTCCTGCTGGATTGACATTATTTCTTATCTGAAATGTTGCTTTTTTCCAAAGAATTTTGGTACGATTCTGTCTTTGTCAAACTTTTCGGAACGGAATGAAAACAAAAACATACCATTCTGACTGACACATTTGTAACCTGCAGTCTTGGGTTTCTCTTGAAAGTTCAAGTGATAAAAAACATCACATAAAAAGGGATGGATGAGGGTTATCCTTGACAGTGCTGACACCGGTTGTGGCAAAGCTGGCAAGATTACACCCCCGCTCGCCCTTCTTGAAAAGTATCTGTAGAAAATAAGCACATACTGCAGCCATTTGGCAGAGAGCGAGGGACGTAGAGTTCACAGCCGGGTGGATGTCAGCTCCATCTATGCAGAATCAACACGCAGCAAAGAAGGTTGATAAGAGGGCTTACCATCCCCGGTTGGAGGAGAAGCTCTCCTGATGCCCACTTACATGCATGCCAAGTTCTACGAAGATGCACTAACTGTGTACATATACTGCATATATCTATAAAAGAACCGCGGGCGCACTGATGTCTCCAGTCTCAGAAGCTGACACATGTCGAGATAATGATACACGCAGAGACACTGACACGCAAAGCCTACCGAGATTTCAGCTGATCCTCCCTGCCAAAATAAGCAATGTCAACCGCCTCCGAAAAAAAGGGGTTTTCATAACAGTCATATTGACGGGATCAGTGAGAAGTGGGATGAAAGGGAGGCGAAAAAGCAGAGGGATATAGATGAAAGACAAGGAGGAGGACAAAAAGCAAGGAGATCAATAACCGAAGGATGAAGGTCTGATAAAAGAGGGGTAAAAAAAAAAGTGTGGTGAGGCAGAAAAAAACAATACTATGGAATCAAACAAGAGTGAAGGGAGATACTCTGAATACAAAATAAACAGAGTAAAGTAGTAAGAGGCTTCTTGCCCTCTTTATGTACCACAGAGCATTAACTTTTAGTTCCTTCCGCTTGTCACTGATGTGAATATTTCATCCGTTCAGCTGTCGCCTTGTGTTTGTAACAAGTGCATAATATTAGAAAATGGAAGATGTGAAGCACAAACGAATTCAATACAGAAACTATATCAATAAAGTTTGCTTTTACATGCACTGTTTTGATTGACATTGTCAGAGAGCATGAACATGGTTTGTCACCATTCTTTCCTGGAACTCGCCTGTGTCGAACAACTAGTAATTATGCGGTCTATCCATGTTCTTGTTCATCCAGTCATTGTTGGTCAGTGCATCCAATCCATCACAACTGAACTGTTAGGTTGTTTGGCTTAGATTTGACTAGATCTGACCAATCTAAGTCTATGACCATGAATGTTAGAGGACTAGATCTGACCAATCTAAGACTTATTCTCATAGACCTTAGACATCTAATCCCCTTAGAATCATGTTCATAGACTTAAGCCCTGTTCACACTGCAGGTCAAGTTGGATTTTTTTGCCCATGTTTGACCTGTATCAGATTTATTCATGTCAATGTGAGAACAGTTCAAATTGTTCAAATCTGACCCAGGCCGCATTCATATGTGGATATGGATATAAATCAGATATGTATTCCATGCGACTGCAGTCTGAACGATCCGCTCGCGTTCATCCGAACAAGACGTCATTAAAAAGTGACAAACGTCATAAGTGTTTGCCAAAACACAAGGTTACAAAATGCATAGTTGACAAATGAGCAGAAAGTAGACAAAAACAATATTTTAGGAACTAGAGGTGGGGGGAAAAAATATATTTTTAGATTCATCACAATTCGGACATTGAGGATTATAGAATCGATTAGTAAACGTCAATAATTGATAATCGATTTATTGTAAATAAAGTAATGCAGAGAGTTCTAAAATTTGTCTGACTGCAGCGAGCCACCTTACCGATAGATCCGACCAGCTACTTTACCATCGGGCACTTATGTTCCAGTTTTGGAATACATGTGGGAATTAATTTAACTTATTCCAAATAAAGTTTTTTTTAAGTTGCAAGTGATAATCGCGTATTTAGGGAAAGGAAAAATTTAAAACTGTATCAATATACATAAATTAAAGATGCATCAATAATCGAATCGTAGCTTCTGAATCACAATCGTAATCGAAGCATGAGGTACCCAAAGATTCCCACCTCTATTAATATCGAGAAACTCACGTCAATGTTTCACCACTCCTGTCTCCCGACTGCTCGCCCACAAGTTATTTGCAGCAGACATCAAAGCAAACGTCTCACAAACTGCGAGAGCCAAAATGCTTGCAATCTTTTCAATCAATCAATCAATCAAAGTTTATTTATATAGCCTTTAATCACTAGTGTCTTAAAGGGCTGCACAAGCCACAACATCATCGGCTCAGATTCTTCTTAAATCTTCTACGCGCAATAATTCCATTCGGAAAATGTTGACTTTGATAGCACAACATTTTTGAATTTGCCACAATTGCGCCAGCACTAATACCTAGTCATGTTTACTCCCGTAAACACTGCAGCATGTGTGACGTCATGACGTCATGTCTGCATGCGTGTCGGTTTGCGTTCACAATAGACACGTTTTTTTCGGTAATGTGAACAACTACATAAAAAATATCGGATTTGACAAAAAAATCAGAATTGGACATCCTACCCTGCATGGTGAACGTAGATCAGATCTAGTCCAATAGTCCTAGCCCTCTTTGGTTGGACTAGATCTGACTAATCAAAGTCTATGAGAATGATTCTAAGGCCTTGTCCACAATACAGCTCAATTCCAATGTTTCCCCCCCCATGCGACCTGTATTACATTTTTTCCTTTCAGTGTGAACAGTACAATTCCAAATTTTCATGTCCGACCCAGACCCCTTTCGTATGTGGAAATAAATCAGATATATATATATGCGATGCGTCCTAAAAGTGAACGCTCAGGTCACGTTCATCTGACCAGAAGGTCTACAAAAAGCGATAAGCGTCATAATTATTCACAAAAATAGATGGTTACAAAATAAATAGTTGACAACATAGCAGAAAACAGGTGACAATAAAGTGTTTTGGGATCTCACGTGAAAGATCCACCGCTCCTGTCTCCGACTTCTCATCCACAGACACCCTCTTCAAAAAGACACCGAAGCAAAATATCCCGTAAAACTGCCAGAGCCAAAATACATGACCTCTTCCATTTTAATCTTCAGCGCGCAATAATTCGGTTAAAAAAATGTTGACTTTGATTGCACAAAATCCTTGAAATTGCCACAAATGCGCCAGGACTGAAACCGACTAGAGTGGAAGCCATGTTTACTTCCGTAAACACTGCAGTGCGTGCTAAGTCATGAAAGCATGCGGGTCAGATTGCATTCACATTAAAAATTACTTTTTTTAATGGTACTGTGAACGGCAACAAAAAAAATCTGAATTAGACATCCAACCCTGCAGTGTGAACATCACTCTGACAAGTCTAAATTGTTGAGCATAAATCTTAGTTTGGTGCAATCTTAGTCTAGTCCAGTGTCGAACTAGATCTACATCAGACATCTTTGAAAACCGACTGGGGGGTTGTTCGGACTCTCCTGAATAGGAAATGCGAACTCAGGGGCGTTGTAGTTAAAATTTCCGACCAGTAACTCAGAAATACCGACTTCACATTACAAATGGAACACAGCATCATCACTATTCAGTTTGTCTTTGAAGACGTTTCGCCTCTCATCCGAGCAGTCTTGGATTGGGCAGACCTTGTCCAATCTAAGAGGACGAGGACTACTAAAACTAAATCTGACCAAGCTAAGTCTATGACCATGATACTAAGAGGACTACAGTAGGACTGACCAATCTAAGTTTATTCACATAATTCTCAGATTGGTCAGATCTAGTCCTTCCTTTTGTCCTGGGAAGTAGGAATGTATGAGTTTCCAGTCGGAAGTGAAAAGTGGAATGCACCCTGAGGTCTGATATCCTACTTGGAAAGTTGGAGAGTCCGAACCCACCTCTGAGTCAGCTTTCAAAGATGGCTGCCCTGAGTGTAAATAATAATAGAAGCCCTGGAAATGTACAATATTAGTACTTCTGACTTGGTTTTATTGAATAAAATCAGCTATATATGTTGGACATACAGTATGAATTTATAGTAATGTTACTGTACACTGTAAAAATTTGAGGTAAGAGACAAGAACATTACTGTACGTACAACAATTTATGATTATAACATTTTAAATTTATTAGATTTTAAAAATTAAAGCATAAATTGTAAGTGTTAAATGAAGTGTTGTATGTGCAATTCTGCAGTATTTGTCTTATTTTCTATTTTTTTGTTGTGGCGATATTCACCAAAAATATTCACCAAGCGGCACTTTTATATCCCGGTTAAGGGTGAACACTGCTAACAACAACATGACGGCTAATATTAGCGCTACTGTATCTTTACCGTGACAATCAAGTTGATAAACTTGTTGGCCGGACAACTGTTTGAAGCACTTCATCTTGGACACCCGCCTCATCAATAACACATTTACACATTGGCGGGACTTTGACGTGTGGAACAAAACCATGCAAATACTTGTGCAATAGCAGAAAAAAATGCAGAACATGAAACACACACGAAGGTGCGCACAAATATGGGCCCGCTCCATCTGAGACGTGTGCACTCAGAAGGTGATAGTGAACAGTTGTGTGTCCAGAAAAACAGGGAGGAAAGAGCACTGACACTGAAACTAACACAAAATATTAGGAAATAATATACTGTATAAAGCCAAACAGGTCATGACAGAAACGATAGTAAAAGTGACAAATATGAGAGTTATTTCATGTTTAGAAGGCTCTAATTACCGTATTTTTCGGTCTATAAAGGCACACTTAAAAGCCTTTAATTTTCACAAAAATCAACAGAACGCCTTAGGTGCCTTATACACAGTGCGCCTAATGTAAGGAATAATTCTGGTTTTCTTACCGACCTTGCAGCTATTTTTTTTGGTGGATGGTGTAATGATAATGGAGATGGCAGTCACACATGAGAGATACATGTAGACTGCAAGTTGATGTCTGTAAACAATGCCAAAACTTTTAATGTTCCATTGAGAATATAGAACGTTACACACGGCGCTCAAAAATATGTCGACTTTGCTTAGGTATGAAGCCGTACCGCTTGATGGATTGTCAACATACGAGTATTATTATGGTGTGTGTACAATGACATCAAAATGGCACCCATTAGCAGACATAGTATCTGGCGTTTTGTTTTGCAATATTATGCAAAACCGACTTTTCTTACTTTCTGGTACCTGCTGATGTGTATTTGAGATCTGCATAAGTCCTCGAAATTAGCGCGCATCAGTCACTGTAGTCGATAAACTTCTTTTTTTTCTCTATCTTCTCGTTAGGGGGCATTCAGCTGTTGCCATTTCTAATATAAAGTAGAGTAAAGTCCTAACTTATAGCTGTCATTAGACTGGCTATGAAAGCGCTAAAAACCACCGGTGTAGAGAATTTATATAGTTCACCCGCCAAACAGTTATCAAAGACTTCCGGTCGGACGGTTTTTCACGGGACACATTTCCGGCGTTGTTGTTGCACTCGTAAGCCACGGATGAGGAGATGCTGCTCCGTTATTGATTGAAGTAAAGTCTGAATGTCATTAAAACAGTTAGCTCCATCTTTTGACACTTCTTCCACTCCCATCCTTGCACGCTACACCGCTACAACAAAGATGACGGGGGGAAGACGCTGTCGAAGGTGAGGCACGTAAATAAGACCGCCCACAAAACGGCGCATCCTGAAGCGACTGTCAGAAATCCACTTGAAGATGATCTGTAAAACATAATCTATGCAACATTTTGACCAAAGAACCACCATTACATGTTATGTAGACCAGTGGTCCCCAACCTTTTTGTAACTGCGGACCAGTCAACGCTTGAAAAAAAATAAAAATGTTTTTTTGTTTTTTTTTCCCATTAAAAAATACAATCATGCGTGCTTACGGACTGTATCCCTGCAGACTGTATTGATCTATATTGATATATAATGTAGGAACCAGAAATATTAATAACAGAAATAAACAACCCTTTTGTGTGAATGAGTGTGAATGAGTGTAAATGGGGGAGGGTGATTTTTTGGGTTGGTGCATTAATTGTAAGTGTATCTCGAGTTTTTATGTTGATTTAATTTAAAAAAAATAAAAAAATAAAAATGTATTTTATTTTTATTTTATTTTTTTAATTTCTTGTGCGGCCCGGTACCAATCGATCCACGGACCGGTACCGGGCCACGGCCCGGTGGTTGGGGACCACTGATGTAGATCACAAGGAAATGTTTTCAATTTAGAAAGAAATCCTAATATGACCCCTTTAATGCGCCTTTTGTATGAAAAAAGACCTGCATAGACTCGCTAATCGCCATGCGCCTTATAATCCAGTGCGCCCTACGATCTGGAAAATACAGTATGTTTAAAAATGTATTTAGAAGGTTTTAAACTGTTTTTAATGCACTTTTATGAGGCCAATGCCGATCTTTGCAACTCTTTTTTGCTCTTCAACTGACTCTTAGCTAGCCAAACGTATTAACAAAAATATTCACAGACTTTTTTATACATTTCCCCTAGCTTGAAGACAATGCCACAACAATATATTCTGTTTTTCTTCTTTGAAACTGCAGCATGTTGTTGTTTTGAGAGGTTTTGGGGCATTTTCAGTACTTTTTCTTTTTTTGCATTTGATTTTGATCCTGCAGCGTTTGTGCATTTTTAATGCAAAGCATTTTCCCACTGCATGATCATTTCTGCCTTCTGAATAAAAGTTAAAAAAAAAAAAAAGAGTAAGGCTCTTAAAAACAAATTAGGGTGTATGTCAAACAGTAGAAACAGTTAAATTGGTTGATGTGCTCTCAGAGTGAGCAAGCTGTGCACTGGGAATAAATGATGGATCAAATTAGAGCTTGAAAAAAAAGGAACAAATTAAAGGCAAATGATACAAAAAGAAGTGGGAAATTCCACAATTGCATGTGAGACAAACAAAAAACATGGACAAGGAAAGTGTGTGTTGCAGGTCCCAGGAGGGACTGAGTGCCAGTGATTTTCTGTCATATCTCTCTGTCTCTTCATCCCTCACACGCCTGTTACCCCCACACACTGCTGCAGTACAGTCTTTAAAAACACTCCTGAATGTGCAGTATTTGTCGACATGAATTTCAATTGAATAACAAATTGCTTTCATGTTAGAACTAATGATGGTGAAAGTGAATGAGTAAAACATCCACCATGGTCTTTTGCTGTGGAAAATCTACATTTCATCACCACAGTATGTATGATGCGAGGCATGGCTGGAGGAGTTTTGTTTAGTGTGGGAAAAATGTGATAGCACTGTTTTCAATCCCACACCTGTGGGATGACTACAATGCAGAACATCTTAAAAGGAAGAATTCACACAAGTGTGGAAAATATCTTAGCCACCAAGCGCAGACCAACTCCATATTTACACGTCTGGCAGGCACTATAGAACACACCTCAAAATGCTTACCGACCAAAAAAAAAAACAAAGTGACAATGCTGAGGCAGAGAAGAAAGCTGAAAGGATGAAACATCGACCAACTCTGACACTGCTAATAAAGCATGACACTTAAGGAAACAGGGAACAAAATGAAGGCCCTTGGAGTGCCAACAGGAAAATCCACATTGTTTTAAACTGAGAACTGGAAGATGCCAAAGCACTTGTTGTCAAAGACAGCAAGGAAACTGAACAAAAAGCTTAAATACAAGGAAATAAAAGACACAGTGGTCACAAAGACTTGATGCAGCTGAAGTCATCAACAATCAACTGTAAAATTAATAATAATTAAAGCTGCAAGCAGTGATGGACGGGACCGACTTTGAGGGCTCATAAAATCCAAACCTGAGCAGTAATTAAAACTCTTTTATCAACTTTTAATCAGAAGGGTTCAATCTCTCTCCTGTGCTAATTTGAAGCCGACACGACAAACGCGCTCAGAGGAGATAATGTTTGAAAAAAGGTGACTGTTTTTACACAACTTTTGTTTTGAAAGGGGAATTGCAAACTTCCTGTTGATTTTTGCTGAGGGTTGTATGAAATATAGGTCTAAGTGAGACCTACATAGAGGTTTTTGTTTCAAGTCTCTACGACATTCCTACTGGGAGTTACAGGCAGTTTTGTCTGTGTTTTGTTCCTAGGGGGCGCTAGAGCGCAATTTTGAGTTTTAGGGTTTGGTTTTTTGATCAGATCGCAATTTTCGCCAGTCCTGATGTGTGTGTCCAATTTGGTAAGTTTTGAAGCATGTTAGGGGGGGTCAAATTACACCTCAAAGAGGCGGCGTTATAATAATAAAACGGTAGAAATACAATAGGTTCCTCTGTCCCAAAGGGACTCGGTCCCTAATAATGGTGAAAATAATAATATGCATTGATTATGCCAAATTAATTGATAACTATACATTTGATTCAATGATTATCACCAATAAGTTATTACAGTTTAAATGCTTATACGTTGGTTGATTCAGCCAATATATGCCAGTGTTTAGTTATTCATTCTCAATGTCTTTCCTTTACTTGTTTTAATGTGATGTCTCTACTTACTCAAAAGTATTTATTTTGTATTTATCACAATAAACTATTTCATAATTTCATGTTCATTATGCACCCACGGACAATGCCGAGCACCCACGTGGGATTGATGGCAACTTTCAATCTTTAAAATGATTTTTGAAAAATCAATCTTGTTGTAGTTGTTTTGTGGCGAGTTTTGTCCGTTTTACAAAATAATAAAGCCACAAATCATATGGGATATTAACTTTGCTGGAGGTCTTTTTTAAAAAAATTTAATTTAATACACACACACCGAGCACCCGCTGTCAGAAATGTAGATCAGCACCTATGTATTGATATGACCAAATTATTTAATTTCATTATTTAATTTTCATAATGCCAAATTATTTCAATTCCTATTAACATATAATTTTAGTATTTTCTACTCTTTATCAACAAATTCATTATTTTTTATTTATTACTGACACATTATTTTCTATTTACAGTATATTAACACATATCATTCAAGATGATCTCCTGCTGGCCCCACTATGGACTGGACAATCACACTATTATGTTAGATCCACTATGGACTGGACAATCTCACTATTATGTTAGATCCACTATGGACTGGACTCTCACAATATTATGTTAGATCCACTATGGACTGGACTCTCACAATATTATGTTAGATCCACTATGGACTGGACAATCTCACTATTATGTTAGATCCACTATGGACTGGACAATCACACTATTATGTTAGATCCACTATGGACTGGACTCTCACAATATTATGCTAGATCCACTCGACGTTCATTGCACCGGTCGCCCAGGGTGGGGTCCCCACATCTGCGGTCCCCTCCAAGGTTTCTCATTGTCATCCCATTGGGTTGAGTTTTTTCCTTGCCCTGATGTGGGATCTGAGCCGAGGATGTCGTTGTGGCTTGTGCAGCCCTTTGAGACACTCGTGATTTAGGGCTATACAAGTAAACTTTGATTGATTGATTGATCATTTGTATCTATTAAAAATTATTTATTATTTTCCATGTATTAAATTAGTTAATTTCTTTCTATTTATTATTTCAAAAGTATTCCAAAATGTTATATTTATTATTAACACATTATTTATTTATGTTTATATTAGAAATAGTTCATTAATTTTCATTCCTATTAACTATTGCAAAACTTTCTATTTATTAACTTGTTTCATTACTTTCTATTTATAGTAATACAATTAGAGATGTCCGATAATATCGGTCTGCCGATATTATCGGCCGATAAATGCTTTAAAATGTAATATCAGAAATTATCGGTATCGGTTTCAAAAAGTAAAATGTATGACTTTTTAAAACGCTGCTGTGTACACGGACGTAGGGAGAAGTACAGGGCGCCAATAAACCTTAAAGGCACTGCCTTTGCGTGCCGGTCCAGTCACATAATATCTACGGCTTTTCACTCACACAAGTGAATGCAAGGCATACTTGATCAACAGCCATACAGATCACACTGAGGGTGGACGTATAAACAACATTAACGGCGTGGCGAAGTTGGTAGAGTGGCCGTGTCAGCAATCGGAGTGTTGCTGGTTACTGGGGTTCAATCCCCACCTTCAACCATCCTCGTCACGTCCGTTGTGTCCTTGGGCAAGACACTTTACCCTTGCTCCTGATGGCTGCTGGTTAGCGCCTTGCATGGCAGCTCCCGCCATCAGTGTGTGAATGTGTGTGTGAATGGGTGAATGTGGAAATACTGTCAAAGCGCTTTGAGTACCTTGAAGGTAGAAAAGCGCTATACAAGTATAACCCATTTATCATTTATTATCATTTATAACACTGTTACAAATATGCGCCACACTGTGAACCCACACCAAACAAGAATGACAAACGCATTTCGGGAGAACATCCGCACCGTAACACAACATAAACACAACATAACAAATACCCAGAACCCCTTGCAGCACTAACTATTCCGGGATGCTACAATATACACCCCCCCAACCCCCATCTCTCGAATTCAGAGGTCTCAAGGTTGGCAAGTATGCTCTAGTATACTCTGGACTGAAGCTGTGTGCCTTCATTGTTTTTCTAGCTGTTGTTTTGAGGCATGTTTCTAAAATAAAATAATAATGCACTTTGTGAAAGTCAAAGTATAGTATTTCCCATAGTTGTAATGGGTATCAGGATTATCTCAGGGAGAGCATGTCCCAAATTGCAAGCTGTTTTGAGGCATGTTAAAAAAAATTATGCACTTTGTGACTTCAGTAATAAATATGGCAGTGCCATGTTGGCACTTTTTTCCATAACTGGAGTTGAAGTTGTTCTCTTATTTTGAAAAACCTTGTTTTTAATTGATTGATTGAAACTCGTATTAGTAGATTGCACAGTACAGTACATATTCCGTACAATTGACCACTAAATGGTAACACCCGAATAAGTTTTTCAACTTGTTTAAGTCCACGTTAATCAATTTAAGGTAACGTTACATTGTTTAATGCATCCAGCGGGGCATCGCAACAAAATGAGGCATAATAATGTGTTAATTCCACGACTGTGTATATCGGCATCGGTTGATATCGGAATCGGTAATTAAGAGTTGGACAATATCGGAATATCGGATATCGGCAAACAAATGTTTCATTACTTTCTATTTATAGTAATACAATTTATTGTTTTCTATTTTAACAATTTACTTCATTGTTTTCTTTTCAACAAATAATTTAATTATTCTTTATTCATACAAACATATTTATCATGCACCATTTACTCTTCTTTAGTTTAACCAGTTGTTGAACCAAACAAGCTTGTTTACCTTTTTCCAGATGACAATGCTGATCTGTTTTGTTGGTACAATGCGAGGCCAGCTCCTTGTGATGACTTCAAAATGTCCAAAGTTCTCCAAAAAGCAACATATATTCACATTCAGCTCGTAGTTGCGTCTTTATGCTCTTGTTTGGGTTGTATCTTGGTTGGCTGTATCCTCGCTGGAATGAATGACATCTTCTCGCAGGACTTGGTCTTCACGGGTGTTAGATAGCAAAGGCACATGTTTAACTTAACTGGGCTACTTTTGTTGACAACATTGAATCAGTAAAATCTGCTTAAAGTTAAATAAATAAAAAATCTGCTTAAAGTTGTGGATTAAGCTAGCATAGCTATCGGCGTAGCAGCACCAGCTGACCCGCAGCACCTGTCTGTCACTTGTGCTCGTTAAGCACGGTGATTGCCATAGACATCTTATAAGTAGACGCAGCATCGAGTGCTACTGCCTACTGGCGCTGACGAGACGCGGGGCCGCCATCTTGGAGTGGTGATCCGCTCCATCCATCCATCCATCCATCTTCTTCCGCTTATCCGAGGTCGGGTCGCGGGGGCAGCAGCCTAAGCAGGGAAACCCAGACTTCCCTCTCCCCAGCCACTTCGTCCAGCTCCTCCCGGGGGATCCCGAGGCGTTCCCAGGCCAGCCGGGAGACATAGTCTTCCCAACGTGTCCTGGGTCTTCCCCGTGGCCTCCTACCGGTCGGACGTGCCCTAAACACCTCCCTAGGGAGGCGTTCGGGTGGCATCCTGACCAGATGTCCGAACCACCTCATCTGGCTCCTCTCCATGTGGAGGAGCAGCGGCTTTACTTTGAGCTCCCCCCGGATGGCAGAGCTTCTCACCCTATTTCTAAGGGAGAGCCCCGCCACCCGGCGGAGGAAACTCATTTTGGCCGCTTGTACCCGTGATCTTGTCCTTTCGGTCATAACCCAAAGCTCATGACCATAGGTGAGAATGGGAACGTAGATCGACCGGTAAATTGAGAGCTTTGCCTTCCGGCTCAGCTCCTTCTTCACCACAACGGATCGATACAGCGTCCGCATTATTGAAGACGCCGCACCGATCCGCCTGTCGATCTCACGATCCACTCTTCCCTCACTCGTGAACAAGACTCCGAGGTACTTGAACTCCTCCACTTGGGGAAGGGTCTCCTCCGCAACCCGGAGATGGCACTCCACCCTTTTCCGGGCGAGAACCATGGATTCGGACTTGGAGGTGCTGATTCTCATCCCAGTCGCTTCACACTCAGCTGCGAACCGATCCAGCGAGAGCTGAAGATCCTGGCCAGATGAAGCCATCAGGACCACATCATCTGCAAAAAGCAGAGACCTAATCCTGCAGCCACCAAACCAGATCCCCTCAACGCCTTGACTGCGCCTAGAAATTCTGTCCATAAAAGTTATGAACAGAATCGGTGACAAAGGGCAGCCTTGGCGAAGTCCAACCCTCACTGGAAACGTGTCCAACTTACTGCCAGCAATGCGGACCAAACTCTGGCACTGATCATACAGGGAGCGGACCGCCACAATCAGACAGTCCGATACCCCATACTCTCTGAGCACTCCCCACAGGACTTCCCGAGGGACACGGTCGAATGCCTTCTCCAAGTCCACAAAACACATGTAGACTGGTTGGGCAAACTCCCATGCACCCTCAAGGACCCTGCCGAGAGTATAGAGCTGGTCCACAGTTCCACGACCAGGACGAAAACCACACTGTTCCTCCTGAATCCGAGGTTCGACTATCCGGCGTAGCCTCCTCTCCAGCACACCTGAATAGACCTTACCGGGAAGGCTGAGGAGTGTGATCCCACCATAGTTAGAACACACCCTCCGGTTCCCCTTCTTAAAGAGAGGAACCACCACCCCGGTCTGCCAATCCAGAGGTACCGCCCCCGATGTCCACACGATGCTGCAGAGTCTTGTCAACCAAGACAGCCCCACAGCATCCAGAGCCTTAAGGAACTCCGGGCGGATCTCATCCACCCCCGGGGCCTTGCCACCGAGGAGCTTTTTAACTACCTCAGCAACCTCAGCCCCAGAAATAGGAGAGCCCACCACAGATTCCCCAGGCACTGCTTCCTCATAGGAAGACGAGTTGGTGGGATTGAGGAGGTCTTCGAAGTATTCCCTCCACCGATCCACAACATCCGCAGTCGAGGTCAGCAGAACACCATCCTCACCATACACGGTGTTGATAGTGCACTGCTTCCCCTTCCTGAGGCGGCGGATGGTGGTCCAGAATCGCTTCAAAGCCGTCCGGAAGTCGTTTTCCATGGCTTCCCCGAACTCCTCCCATGTCCGAGTTTTTGCCTCCGCGACCGCCGAAGCCGCACACCGCTTGGCCTGTCGGTACCTGTCCGCTGCCTCAGGAGTCCTATGAGCCAAAAGAACCCGATAGGACTCCTTCTTCAGCTTGACGGCATCCCTCACCGCCGGTGTCCACCACGAACTGTGTCAGCGCATTTAATTCATTTTACCTCACTGAATACCACTGATTTTCATGCGGTTTTTTGTCATACGTGTAGCTATGATAAAGGACACATGTTTTATTATTCATAGTTTGCTTAACAGTAATAGAATATTCTTATATGCTATAAGTGACCAGACGTCCGAGATCAAAACTGGGAATATAATCCCAGAGAAGGGGGAAAAAAAACGGTCAGCTATTTGTAAATTCAAGAAATAATATGATTAGGTTATATATACATGTGTATATCCTACATAAACAATGTATGAATACATTAGATATATATATATATATATATCTTAGGGACCTATAGACATATATACATATATATATACATACACATACAGTGTATGTGTATGTATATATATATATATATATATATATATATATATATATATATATATATATATATATATATGTTTATATGTATATATATGTATATATATATACATATATATATGTATATATATATATATATATATACATATACATATATATACATATAAACATATATATATATATATATATATATATATATATATATATATGTATATATATATATATATATATATATATACATATATATATACATATATATATGTATATATATATATATATATATATATGTATATATATATATATATATATATATATATATATATATATATATATATATATATATATATATATATATATATATATATATATATATATATATATATATATATATAGACTCTTGAACGCATCATAATTAAATTATCCCCTCAACTCCCCCCAAAATGGATTAACTCGCTGGAATAAAAAAAACAATATAACACACATCCATAAACGTGGACGCATGTGAAAAAGTGCAATATATTTATCCGTACAGTAATCAATTTATTTATTTATATACACTACCGTTTAAAACTTTGGGGTCACCCAAACAATTTTGTGGAATAGCCTTCATTTCTAAGAACAAGAATAGACTGTCGAGTTTCAGATGAAAGTTCTCTTTTTCTGGCCATTTTGAGCGTTTAATTGAGCCCACAAATGTGATGCTCCAGAAACTCAATCTGCTCAAAGGAAGGTCAGTTTTGTAGCTAAACTGTTTCCAGATGTGTGAACATGTCTGCACAAGGGTTTTTTAATCATCAATTAGCCTTCTGAGCCAATGAGCAAAAACATTGTACCATTAGAACACTGGAGTGATAGTTGCTGGAAATGGGCCTCTATACACCTATGTAGATATTGCACCAAAAACCAGACATTTGCAGCTAGAATAGTCATTTACCACATTAGCAATGTATAGAGTGTATTTCTTTAAAGTTAAGACTAATTTAAAGTTATCTTCATTGAAAAGTACAGTGCTTTTCCTTCAAAAATAAGGACATTTTAATGTGACCCCAAACTTTTGAACGGTAGTGTATATATATGTATATATATATATATATATATATATATATATATATATATATATATATATATATATATATATATATATATATATATATATATATATATATATATATATATATATATATATATATATATATATATATATATATGTTTATCGGACTGTCTGATTGTGGCGGTCCGCTCCCTGTATGATCAGTGCCAGAGTTTGGTCCGCATTGCCGGCAGTAAGTCGGACAAGTTTCCAGTGAAGGTTGGACTTCGCCAAGGCTGCCCTTTGTCACCGATTCTGTTCATAACTTTTATGGACAGAATTTCTAGGCGCAGTCAAGGCGATGAGGGGATCTGGTTTGGTGGCTGCAGGATTATGTCTCTGCTTTTTGCAGATGATGTGGCCCTGATGGCTTCATCTGGCCAGGATCTTCAGCTCTCGCTGGATCGGTTCGCAGCTGAGTGTGAAGCGACTGGGATGAGAATCAGCACCTTCAAGTCCGAGTCCATGGTTCTCGTCCGGAAAAGGGTGGAGTGCCATCTCCGGGTTGGGGAGGAGACCCTGCCCCAAGTGGAGGAGTTCAAGTACCTCTGAGTCTTGTTCACGAGTGAGGGAAGAGTGGATCGTGAGATCGACAGGCGGATCGGTGCGGCGTCTTCAGTAATGCGGACGCTGTATCGATCCGTTGTGGTGAAGAAGGAGCTGAGCCGGAAGGCAAAGCTCTCAATTTACCGGTCGATCTACGTTCCCATCCTCACCTATGGTCATGAGCTTTGGGTTATGACGGAAAGGACAAGATCACGAGTACAAGCGGCCAAAATGAGTTTCCTCCGCCGGGTGGCGGGTCTCTCCCTTAGAGATAGGGTGAGAAGCTCTGCCATCCGGGGGGAGCTCAAAGTAAAGCCGCTGCTCCTCCACATGGAGAGAAGCCAGATGAGGTGGTTCGGGCATCTGGTCAGGATGCCACCCGAACGCCTCCCTAGGGAGGTGTTTAGGGCACGTCCGACCGGTAGGAGGCCACAGGGAAGACCCAGGACACGTTGGGAAGACTATGTCTCCCGGCTGGCCTGGGAACGCCTCGGGATCCCCCGGGAGGAGCTGGACGAAGTGGCTGGGGAAAGAGAAGTCTGGGTTTCCCTGCTAAGGCTGCTGCCCCCGCGACCCGACCTCTGATAAGCGGAAGAAGATGGATGGATGGATATATATATATATATATATATATATATATATATATATATATATATATATATATATATATATATATATATATATATATATATATATATATATATATATATATATATATATATATATATATATACATATTGTAAGTGCCAACATGTAAAAGTCAGAAATAAACATGGAGAAAGGTTGTGAGTAAATAAACTCTGCTTCTTCCTACTTCTTTTCACATACCTGTGAAACATGCGGTTCATGCTTAAGGTGTCCCAACAGTTCGGCCCATATTTGTGTAAAATAATCCACCAAATCAAAACAGACCGGTTCCCGTAAGTGTTTGCTCGCCCTGAGGCTTGTGACAACATTCCCCCACGCACACTTTGAAGGTGGGCTGATTGCAAAAGTGGACCAAATGTTCTCGTTTCAGGTCCTCCACAAACACACGAGTCCACTGAGGACGGCTGACTCTGATTATGACTTAATGACTGATAAAAGCCATTTCCTGTAAAGAGCAAACCGTGATTTGATGTCATTTATTTGAAGTACTTGAGAGTACAAGGAATTGTGTGAGGTGCTTGGAATGATCGTTTGGATTTATTGTAGGTCATGTTTTCAGGGTTGGTGTGATGCAACATGTTTGCTGTTTTAGAAGAGTGAGTCCGGTCCGGGCAGGTACTGAGTTTTAAAGCAGTCTTGATTGAACATTTTAAATTTTCACATTTACACTTCCTGTGTCTTCATTTCCGGACACTTTTTCTCTGGCCTGAGCGCCGTCTCCCTCATTTGTCCCCGATTGGCAATCAGGACACTTTATGATCCAGCCCCGTTCCTCTGGAAAGGGACGGGTCATCTTTCATTGTTTAGTGGCTGTCCTCCTGAGGCGTTTGCTTTCTCTAGCTACACCATTTTTTGGTGTTTGTTCTTATAAATTCACTTTTTACCTGCACGCCGCCTGCCGTCTCTGGATCTTGGGGTCACGTTGCAGGAAACGCTGTCAGCTTGTCACAATTCTTATTCATTTTAACTGGCTAGTGGCTAGAAGATACTAGGGATGTAAATCTTACAACTCATGATTCGATTTGATTTTGATGGGTGACGATTCTCCAATCCACACGATTCAAACCGATTCTTGCAATATATTATTTGGCATATAAATCATGACACAATCTTTTCAAAACAGGTTAAAAAAGTTTTTTTTCTAGGCTGCTGACGTAGGATGTATACACGCAGCTAGTACAGTATGGGATTCATATGGCCCCATTCCTGGATGGATATCATGTGAGAGGGGGGCAGGGGTTAATCATTTTCCAATGCAGCCTGCTGAAAATGATGGAAAGCGCCACTCTACATAGCAACTGACGCTGTGGTCAAAGTGGGAATTGTTGTGTATTTGAAAATACACAACTTTTTAGATTTTAGCAGATGCGTTAATGTATATTTGCACAAAGTATCGGATGGCTTTTGCAATGCAGTCTGCTGAAAATGATGGAAAGCGCCACTCTACATAGCAACTGGCACTGGTCAAAGTGTGAATTGTTGTGTATTTGAAAATACACAACTTTTTAGATTTTAGCAGATGCGTTAATGTATATTTGCACAAAGTATCGGATGGCTTTTGCAATGCAGTCTGCTGAAAATGATGGAAAGCACCACTCTACATAGCAACTGACGCTGAGGTCAAAGTGGGAATCGTTGTGTATTTGAAAATACACAACTTTTTAGATTTTAGCAGATACGTTAATGTATATTTGCACAAAGTATCGGATGGCTTTTGCAATGCAGTCTGCTGAAAATGATGGAAAGCGCCACTCTACATAGCAACTGAAGCCGTGGTCAAAGTGGGAATTGTTGTGTATTTGAAAATACAAAACTTTTGAGATTTTAGCAGATACGTTAATGTATATTTGCACAAAGTATTGGATGGCTTTTGCAATGCAGTCTGCTGAAAATGATGGAAAGCGCCACTCTACATAGCAACTGACGCTGTGGTCGAAGTGTGAATTGTTGTGTATTTGAAAATACACAACTTTTTAGATTTTAGCAGATGCGTTAATGTATATTTGCACAAAGTATCGGATGGCTTTTGCAATGCAGTCTGCTGAAAATGATGGAAAGCGCCACTCTACATAGCAACTGGCACTGGTCAAAGTGTGAATTGTTGTGTATTTGAAAATACACAACTTTTTAGATTTTAGCAGATGCGTTAATGTATATTTGCACAAAGTATCGGATGGCTTTTGCAATGCAGTCTGCTGAAAATGATGGAAAGCGCCACTCTACATAGCAACTGACGCTGAGGTCAAAGTGGGAATCGTTGTGTATTTGAAAATACACAACTTTTTAGATTTTAGCAGATACGTTAATGTATATTTGCACAAAGTATCGGATGGCTTTCGTCGATACCAGCCTGACTTTCACTAGGTATCAGATGGGAAAGAAAATCAGTGGTATATCGCACATCACTACCCAAAATGTACATGACATCTCTGACCGAGTGCGAAATAACCACTTGTGTTTGAGCCTATAAACAAGTGACACGCACACACACACTTTTGTATTTGTTACCTTCTTGAAACCTCCAAAAAATGCCTACCTCTTTAGGACCACCCTTTCTGGATATATAAAGATGTGTATTTACAACATTAATTATATATACATACTGTGCAAAAATAAAAAAGCTTGTTGTGAAAAATGTGTTAAAATTTCACAAGAAAAAGGTCTAAATTTCACAAGAAAAACTTAGAATTTTAGCAGTATTATAATAAAAGTCGTAATATTACCCAACGCAAGTCAAAATGTTACAAGAACAGAACATTGACTTTTGATTCATGTCATCACTTGTTCAACGGTCCTCATATGGAAGGTACTTTTCCTTGTTGATGTCTCAAGAAGGGTAGAAATACAAGAACACACACACACACACACACACACACACACACACACACACACACACACACACACACACACACACACACACACACACACACACACACACACACACACACACACACACACACACACACACACACACACACACACACACATTCAGGCTTGTGTCCTCCTGGAGGACTGACTGCATGTCCTGATCGATACTGTTCCATCAGTCTATAGCTGCTGTATCCCTCAAATGAATGAGCGGACACAGAAGAACGTGTTTACAAATGGAATCTCATTACAATGAAATGTTTGTCGTGCTTTTTTTTTGATTGGCATCTCCAGCCCAGGAAAAAAAAACACGACATCTTGGATTTTCAGCTTTTTTATAAACATCATTCCAGCACATGAATATTTGTGGGGGTTATTTCCAGGTTGTTACTGGGTTTTTGCTACATGGACGTACAGTCACACACAGCTGTTAGGTCTCGTCACTAGACAACGGGTTAGTCCAGGGGTGTCAAAATCATTTTGGCTCGGGGGCCGCATCTTCTACTTTGATCAAAAATAGAACAAGCACATTATGAAAATGTACAAATTACTAATAATCCTCTGGACAAAACACTTCAAGTTTGTTGAAAACTCTGTGGAAACTGGCGCAGTTTCAAAAACGCAATGATCTTAGACTTGGTCTCAATGTATCTACAAAGCCAGGATTAAACATTAAAGGCCTACTGAAACCCACTACTACCGACCACGCAGTCTGATAGTTTATATATCAATGATGAAATCTTAACATTGCAACACATGCCAATACGGCCGGGTTAACTTATAAAGTGCAATTTAAAATTTCCCGCTAAACTTCCAGTTGAAAACGTCTTTGGATGATGACGTATGCGCGTGACGTAACCAGTGAAACATAAGTATTCGGACACCATTGAATACAATACAAAATAGCTCTGTTTTCATCTCATAATTCCACAGTATTCTGGACATCTGTGTTGGTGAATCTTTTGCAATTTGTTTAATGAACAATGAAAACTGCAAAGAAGAAAGTTGTAGGTGGGATCGGTGTATTAGCGGCGGACTACAGCAACACAACCAGGAAGACTTTGGCTCGGATAGCAGACGCGCTAGCCGACGCTAGCCACCGACCGCACGGATGATCGTGGTGAAGTCCTTCGTCCTTCCGTCGATCGCTGGAACGCAGGTGAGCACGGGTGTTGATGAGCAGATGAGGGCTGGCTGGCGTAGGTGGAGCGCTAATGTTTTTATCATAGCTCTGTGAGGTCCCGTTATACTAAGTTAGCTTCAATGGCGTCATTAGCAATAGCATTTTTAAGCTTCGCCAAGCTGGAAAGCATTAACCGTATATTTACATGTCCCTGGTTTAATAGTATTGTTGATCTTCTGTCTATCCTTCCAGTCAGGGATTTATTTATTTTGTTTCTATATGCAGTTAAGCACGATGCTATCACGTTAGCTCCGTAGCTAAAGTGTTTCGTCCTTGTATTGTCGTGGAGATAAAAGTCACTGTGAATGTCCATTTCGCGTTCTCGACTCTCATTTTCAAGAGGATATAGTATCCGAGGTGGTTTAAAATACAAATCCGTAATCCACAATAGAAAAAGTAGAGAGTGTGGAATCCAATGAGCCAGCTTGTACCTAAGTTACGGTCAGAGCGAAAAAAGATATGTCTTGCACTGCATTCTAGTCCTTAACTCTAACGTTCCTCATCCACAAATCTTTCATCCTCGCTCAAATTAATGGGGTAATCGTCGCTTTCTCGGTCCGAATCGCTCTAGCTGCATTGAAAACAATAGGAAAATATGAGGAGGCTATCAACTGACTACGTCACGCTACTTCCGGTAGGGGCAAGGCTTTTATTTGATCACATACCAAAAGTTGCGATCTTTATCGTCGTTGTTCTCTACTAAATCCTTTCAGCAAAAATATGGCAATATCGCGAAATGATCAAGTATGACACATAGAATGGATCTGCTATCCCCGTTTAAATAAAAACATTTCATTGTAGTAGGCCTTTAAGTCACAGTCTTTCTGGGATTGAACAAAAAACATGTAAACTCTTCTAGGTATCAAATACCTCCTTTGTCATGTCCACGTATCAATCCAGTGCTAAGTCAACAAACCGTAAGAAACGGAGGTAAAAACTATTCAAAAGGGTCAAGTTCACTTTTCTTGGGTTTGGCAACGAGGGTGCCAAATGACTATGTGTTCGAAGCAGAAGACGTAAAACGTCAGGTTTTAAGTCTCATGTGGGTAGAGGAGGAGGAGCCACAGTCACCCTTTACTGTGTACCTCTTGCTTGGCCCCGGTATAAACCGTTTGCTTACCTAACAGAATTGCTTTTGTGACATACAGTGGACACATTTAGAACAGCAGTTTCTTTCGTTAAAAAAAAAAAAATCAGCTCATTTTAATACTTGGCTAACTCATCACGCGGGTCGGATAAAACCTGTTCCGTAGGTTTGACACCCCTGGGTTAGTCCATATATGTCATTATTATTATTATTATTATTATTATTATTATTATTACATAGACAGCAGACTTTCTCATCATATAAATATGACAAGACATTTCAATGACAGACAGCGTTGCTTGTTTCATTACAGCTCACCTAAAATAGTCAGAGGCTGACAAAACAAAACGTGAAGTTATAAAAAGACGTGTCAAGAAAAAAAAAAAAAAAAAAAGGCTACCTCTGATGTCTCCTCTTCTCGTCGCCTCATTAACGGCAAAGATTTGCAAGTCAGTTTGATTGCAGTCACACCTTGGCGGTGCCAGATCTGTTTATATCACCCTGGACAGGAATTTGGGGCACACCAAAAACCATTCCTTCTCATGTTTGATCCCTCATTTCACATTTCAGTTTCATCCTCTTCAAAAATGTATTTTCATTTTTTTAATCCTTAGAGCAGTGCTCTAAGGATTGTATTTGTTTTGGAGAATATTGGTTGGGAAATTAGCCAAAATTCAATGGTCAAATCAACGTCAGGACCCAACATTAATTAAACGTTGTTGAAAAGCATGTTGTTTCAACATTGTATTTGTGTTGGAGAATATTGGTTAAGAAAATAGCCCAAATTCAATGGTCAAATCAACGTCAGGACCCGACATTGATTAAACGTCAAAAAGCATGTTGTTTTAACGTTGTATTTGTGTTAGAAAATATTGGTTGGAAAATGACCAAAATTCAATGGTCAAATCAACATCAGGACCCAACATTGAATAAACGTTGTCAAAAAGCATGTTGTTTCAACGTTGTATTTGTGTTGGAGAATATTGGTTTAGAAAACAGCCAAAGTTCAATGGTCAAATCAACGTCAGGACCCAACAGTGATTAAACGTCATCGAAAGGCATGTTGTTTCAACGTTGTATTTGTGTTGGAGAATATTGGTTGGGAAATTAGCCTAAATTCAATGGTCAAATGAACATCAGGACCCAACATTGACTAAACGTCGTCAAAAGGCATTTTGTTTCAAAGTTGTATTTGTGTCTGAGAATATTGGTTGGGAAATCTGCCTAAATTCAATGGTCAAATTAACGTCAGGACCCGACATTGAATAAACGTTGTCAAAAAGCATGTTGTTTCAAAGTTGTATTTGTGTTGGAGATTCTTGGTTGGAAAATGACCAAAATACAATGGTCAAATCAACGTCAGGACCCAACATTGAATAAACGTCGTCAAAAAGCATGTTGTTTCAACGTTGTATTTGTGTTGGAGAATATTGGTTAAGAAAATAGCCAAAATTCAATGGTCAAATCAACGTCAGGACTCGACATTGATTAAACGTCATCGAAAGGCATGTTGTTTCAACATTGTATTTGTGTTGGAGAATATTGGTTGGGAAATTAGCCTAAATTCAATGGTCAAATGAACATCAGGACCCAACATTGATTAAACGTCGCCAAAAGGCATTTTGTTTCAAAGTTGTATTTGTGTCGGAGAATATTGGTTGGGAAATCTGCCTAAATTCAATGGTCAAATTAACGTCAGGACCCGACATTGAATAAACGTTGTCAAAAAGCATGTTGTTTCAACGTTGTATTTGTGTTGGAGATTCTTGGTTGGAAAATGACCAAAATACAATGGTCAAATCAACGTCAGGACCCAACATTGATTAAACGTCGTCAAAGAGCATGTTGTTTCAACGTTTTATTTGTGTTGGAGAATATTGGTTAAGAAAATAGCCAAAATTCAATGGTCAAATCAACAACAGGACCCAACATTGATTAAACGTCGTCGAAAAGCATGTTGTTTCAACGTTATGTTTGAGTTGCTCAACGTCAGGACCTAATTCAACAAGTTCTCAAGGTTGTTTTAATGTCCTGTGCCTGCTGGGATATGCAAAAATCCTCAAAAAGTTCAGTTTTCCTGGAATATATTTGGAAACTGCGTCTTTTACGACAAATAGCTCTGCGGTCATTCAATATAATGTTTTCATGTTCTTACCATGTCTGTCCATTTTCAACATAATAGTATTTCTCTCAGCTTTTAAACTCCAGTTCCACTTGATGTAACAGTCTTCCCTGGCCATTCCCACGGGTGTGTCCGGAACGTAACCCCAGAAATAATGGAGGAAAAACTGTGTAGTATTACTGTAGTATTTTACTGCAGTGGAGTAACATCACTGTAAAAGTACATGAACATGAGGGCTGTTTTTGGATTTTCACAGTCAAATCTGAGCTCACAGTTGACGATCAAACATGTTTTATATGCTACAGTACACGTATGCCAGCCAGAGCACAGCTAGCTGGGATACCTCAAATAAGTCTCATTTGCAACGTTTTTCCACCCAAAAAAAGGCTCAAACAAATGTCCGCACTTTTAATAACGTGTTAAAACATCTCCGGCCACAAAGTATGAAGTGTTTGCGTAGCAAACATGGCTGGTAACGGCAAGAAAAAGGCATATGGGCGCCTCTTTTTGTAAATGTAGAGCAAAATGAGCAGTATATTTACTCTGAAACATACCATAGGGCCTGGTCCACTAAAGGTTTGCGTGTATTAAAACAAACTCCATAGCACACACAAAGCTTTTAGCGTGTTCGTTGAATGTTATTATATTATCACAACGCCCACAATACTGGGATATAATTGTTTAGCGCTGGCAATGTGATTTATTAAGACTGAAACTGTTCAGCGGCTGCACGATTTGCGTCTGTATTTAGCACGTGCAAACTGACAGTTACAGAATGGCTGTGATAAAGTAGGCGGTGCAGTGGTTCTTAACCTGGGTTCGGTGAGTCGGCCTCTGGGGTTCGGCGGAGGTCAGGTCACACCCGGCTCATCGTGTAAATAAAAACTTCTCCCTATCGGCGTATTATGGCTACACCCAAACCAACTCAGTGGCCTAGTGGTTAGAGTGTCCGCCCTGAGATCGGTAGGTTGTGAGTTCAAACCCCGGCCGAGTCATACCAAAGACTATAAAAATGGGACCCATTACCTCCCTGCTTGGCACTCAGCATCAAAGGTTGGAATTGGGGGTTAAATCACCAAAAATGATTCCCGGGCGCGTCACCGCTGCTGCCCACTGCTCCCCTCACCTCCCAGGGGGTGAACAAGGGGATGGGTCAAATGCAGAGGACAAATTTCACCACACCTAGTGTGTGTGACAATCACTTTAACTTAGATGTGCCACACCAGCAGCACACCTGTCCCAAACCTGACTAAATACCAAGTTAAATGTTTTATTGTTATAATCAAATGACAGCAGTCATTTCCATGGGATTATTTTCTACTATACATTTTTTGGCCCATTTACAATGACAGTTACACAACATATGGTTTTTCATGAACTGTGTACTAGTATTCTATGTCTGGGTGGGGGCCCTTCTTTGGAAATAATTTGTACCCCTTTCCGATATCGCATTTAGTTCCCACTAAAACATTCACATGTTGCACAATGAGATGTAAACATGGGATCATGTGTACATTCCTGTAACATTCTGTTTGTAACATATATTTTTATTAGTATTTCTTTAATATAATAACATCATTTCATGATTAATATTTATAAATTAAGATTAAATTAAGAATTTATTTTTATTTTTTTTCTCTTAAGAAGGGTTCTGGTGGGGTTCGGTACCTCCAACAAGGTTAAAAACCACTGCGCTGCAAAGACGTGTGCGTGTTAACATATTTGGACATACAAATAAGAGACATATTGTCCATTCAGCAACATCATTTTCTAATTGATATCAAACACCACAGGTCGGAGGAGCACATGATGCCATAAATGTGGAGGGAAATGAGTGTCTCCATGGTGACTCCATTAAAACCACACATCAATGGGGGCGCTCTGCACCACTTTTTGTTTTGAATTGTCCACACAGTCTTAGTAGATCACCCGCAACACGCCCGCCAATAGTAAATGACGTCTTCTAGTTTGCACACGCTATTTAGCACTTGTTATTTAGGATCTACTTTCAGCATGTCAACGCCAGCAGGCCATGGTCGTTTGCTACCGCGCTTTTGGGAGGGTGGAGATGATGGTGCACAACTGTGACGTGGATGTACCATGAATTGATTAACGTGGACCCCGACCGACTTAAACAAGTGGAAAAACGTATTCGGGTGTTACCATTTAGTGGTCAATTGTACGGAATATGTACTGTACTGTGCAATCTACTAATAAAAGTCTCAATCAATCAATCAAGTCATCAGACAAGGGACAAGCCATAACTCTCGTTTAGGCCACAGGTGACCAAAGTGACCAAAGCCAGTAAATAATAATTTAACGGCCCGTGGCACGATCATTAGCATTTAATAAATAGCATACTAGCTTGTTTTTCTAATTTTGCAGGTATACACCTCAGCGCCAAATATTTTGTTGCTTGACGAATGATACATGTTAGCTTACTAATGTTAATTCTTTTTGAGCTATTATTGTAGGTATGATCAGATGATTACCTTATCCCAATAAACATCTGTTCAGTATTTGAACATAAAAGTGTTTGATTGTGAGGCATTAAAAGCCACAAAATGCAACGGGTCCATCAGACCCACAAACGCTGGCTGAGTAACAACAATATGAACGTTGCACGGAAAATTCATCTGCAAGTTTGTGCATCCCACAGGGATTCTTCTTTTGTGTTTCTGCACCTGCGGTTCCCACACAAGGTTGTAACATTGTTTGTCAACACTGTCTGCTCTCATTTTCTCGCACATTTGACCCTCTGATGTTCTGTGTACCTACACTCTGTCCTCCTCCTGTCTAGGCCTGCTGTGTGTGTGCGGTACACAGAACATCAATTTCCACACTTCTATTAGCCCCAGGTCCAGTGGACCCGGACATCTTATATGTAATAGAAATGTGTAGGGGGGGTGTATGGTGTGTGGTCATTAAATATGTATTCTGATATATGTTCTTCACAGAAAATAAGCCAAATTCAGTGAGTCTCAGTTTGAAAAATTAATTAATTGTATCATTTTTCGTTTAATAAAAAAATGAAAACGGGTCCCACAGACCCTAACACCACACAAGGGTTAAGTCGGGGTCCACGTTAATCAATTCATGGTAACACCTCAGTGTCATATATTTTGGTTAGGGATGTCCGATAATGGCTTTTTGCCGATATCCAATATTCCGATATTGTCCAACTCTTGAATTACCGATACCGATATCAACCGATACCGATATCGATATATACAGTCGTGGAATTAACACATTATTATGCCTAATTTGGACAACCAGGTATGGTGAAGATAAGGTCCTTTTTAAAAAATAAAAATAAAATAAAATAAGATAAATAAATTAAAAACATTTTCTTGAATAAAAAAGAAAGTAAAACAATATAAAAACAGTTACATAGAAATTAGTAATCAATGAAAATGAGTGAAATTAACTGTTAAAGGTTAGTACTATTAGTGGACCAGCAGCACGCACAATCATGTGTGCTTACGGACTGTATCCCTTGCAGACTGTATTGATATATATTGATATATAATGTAGGAACCAGAATATTAATAACAGAAAGAAACAACCCTTTTGTGTGAATGAGTGTAAATGGGGGAGGGAGGTTTTTTGGGTTGGTGCACTAATTGTAAGTGTATCTTGTGTTTTTTATGTTGATTTAATAAAAAAAAAAAAACGATACCGATAATTAAAAAACGATACCAATAATTTCCGATATTACATTTTAAAGCATTTATCGGCCGATATTATCGGACATCTCTAATTTTGGTATTTCACTGAAGCTAACAGTAAGTATTCTATTGTTAGCATGTTAGCATAATACTGTCGGCATGCAAGCTTTTGCTAGCTCATTTTACGTACAGTATATGTTTTGTTACTTTACGCTCTCTGGCCAGCGCGCTAACTGTTAGCATTTCAGTTGGGCATTTTCTAGTTTTTTTGAAAACAATCGATATATTGCACTGGTTATGAAGGTGAAAACCACTGCGTCCTTTGCTTTGATCAAAGATTGGGCATCCCAAAAACAACAGTTTTCAACATTTTCACCAAGGCCATATTTTTAGGACCTTGTGTGTGGGCAGGAGGCTCAAACACATTGAAAATATATTTTTTTAACTGTTTGCGTGGGCATGGCCTCAGATAGACAAATAAAAATGGCAGACCTTGGATAGTTTAGTGAGACCCTCAGATCGGTCCGGCATGGGTCGCCTCGGCCCTGGTGAAAATTCATTTTTCGTCCTCAAAATTCTACACACAAATCAATGTGACAATGTGAAAATATTTTCAAATTTGAAGCATTGGTTTTTTACCCCGGATGTCTCTGTACATTGCTGCATTCATCTTAGTCTAGTCAGGGAGATCACCAAGAACCAGAAGGTTACTCTGTCTGAGCTACAGCAGTCCTCTGTGGAGAGAGGAGAACCTTCCAGAAGGACAACCATCTCTCCAGCAATCCACTCATCAGGCTTGTATGATGTAGTAGATGACGGAATCCATTTCTTAGTAAAATGTTTGTCAAAATGCACCTGAAAGACTCTCAGTCCATGAGAAACAAAATGATCCGGTCTGATGAGACTTAAGCTTTGGCGTGAATGCCAGGCGTCATGTTTGGAGGAAACTACAGTGAAAGATGGTGGCAGCATCATGGTGTGGGGATGGTTTTCTAGCGGCAGCAACTGGGAGACGAGTCAGGATAGAGGGAAAGACGAATGCAACAATGTATAGAGACATCCTGGATGACAACCAACGCTTCCCATCCATCCTGACGGAGCTTGGGGAGGTGTTGCGAAGAGGAATGGGCGAAACTGCTAAGTATTGAGCAAAGGCTGTGAATACTTCTCACATTATTAACTAGATCCACTCGACATCCATTGCACTGGTCAACCCAATGTTCCCAGTGGGTTGAGTTTTTTTCTTGCCCTGAAGTGGGATCCAAGCCAAGGATGTCGTTATGGCTTGTGCAGCCCTTTGAGACATTTGTGATTAAGGGCTATATAAATAAACTGTGATTAAATGATTGATGATGGACTTAGTTATGTACATGTGATTTTTTAAATTTTTGATAAATTTGCAAAAAATAAAAACTATGGATGTCCGATAATGGCTTTTTTTGCCGATATCCGATATTCCGATATTGTCCAACTCTTAATTACCGATTCCGATATCAACCGATACCGATATATACAGTCGTGGAATTAACACATTATTATGCCTAATTTTGTTGTGATGCCCCGCTGGACGCATTAAACAATGTAACAAGGTTTCCCAAAATAAATCAACTCAAGTTATGGAAAAAAGTGCCAACATGGCACTGCCATATTTATTATTGAAGTCACAAAGTGCATTTTTTTTTTTTTAACATGCCTCAAAACAGCAGCTTCGAAATTTGGGACATGCTCTCCCTAAGAGAGCATTAGGAGGTTGAGGTGGGCGGGATTGACGTGGGGGGGGGGGGGGGGGGGGGGGTGGTTTGGGCTGGCGGGGGGTGTATATTGTAGCGTCCCGGAAGAGTTAGTGCTGCAAGGGGTTCTGGGTATTTGTTCTGTTGTGTTTATGTTGTGTTACGGTGCGGATGTTCTCCCGAAATGTGTTTGTCATTCCTGTTTGGTGTGGGTTCACAGTGTGGTGCATATCTGTAACAGTGTTAAAGTTGTTTATACCGTTACCCTCAGTTTGACCTGTATGGCTGTTGACCAAGTATGCCTGGCATTCGCTTGTGAGTGTGTCAAAAGCCGGACATATTATGTGACTAGGCCGGCACGCAAAGGCAGTGCCTTCAAGGTTAATCGGCGCTCTGTACTTCTCCCTACGTCCGTGTACACAGCGGCGTTTTAAAAAATCATACATTTTACTTCTTGAAACCGATACCGATAATTTCCGATAATCCATTTTAAAGCATTTATCGGACTACCGATATTATCGGACATCCCTAATAAAAACCTTTTTTTTATTGTCATTATAGGGTATTGTGTGTAGAATTTTGAGGACATAAATGAATTTAATCAATTTTGGAATCAGGCTGAAACGTACTAAAATGTGGAAAAAGTGAAAATACTTTCTGGCTGCACTGTGAATCGCCCAAATGTGGTCATTTTCACACCAAAGTTCCCTCAAAATTAATGATTTGAAAACTTCTACCTCGATTTTTTTTGGGTCGTCGTCATCCTTATTGTGGTACAAGCGGTGTCCAAACAGTGGAAAAACTGGTGTTTATTTTGCCTCCATGATGCATCTGTGTCGAGGACCGGACCGGACGAGGTCCCGTGTCTTCTTCTGCTTTCTGCATTTTTCCACGTCAGAATACTGGACCTTGCTGGGAAGGTAAAAAAAAAAAAAAGAGGACAGGATGATGTCATCAGGCATCGTGAAAGATGCAGGGATAGCAAGAGACAGGACACGGTTGTGTGAAGCACATCACCCTTCTGTGGTTGCGGGGACACAATTAGCCAAAGAATGAAGGATTTAGGACTTGCCACTTGACAAAAAGGCCTAAATGGGATTAGGGAGAAGCCTTCCTATGGGGGACATAAACCTTTGAGCGGTGCAGTGAAGTTTGAGTGACAGTTTGAAGGAGTGTGTTTAAGGTGTTACTGTAATAGCCAGCCAGCGTACATCAAGTAGCGTATCATCACCAGGCGGACATGTCAATGTCCTCCTTAGGCCCTCCTTGCTTTTGCAGACAGACTTTTATTTTGGAGGGAGAAGGGTTTCAAGTGACTTTGCTGCAAAGGTCAACGATGACTTGACTTGTGTCTTTTTTTAGGAGACTGTTCCCGATCTTCCCACAGATGAGAGCTGTATTAGGTCCAAGACAGAGGCGGGCGGGGGGGTGTCTGGGTCTGGTTGCCAAGGTGATGGTCATCCTGCGTCCGTTCGCATCGGGCTACGGTGAAGACGGGGCGCATTCCAGGGAACCTGTAAGAAGAGGAACACACGGATTGGGATATAGTTGAGAAACATGGCAGAAAGTAGAGATCAACCATCGATTTTTGCGTAAAATGATGTGATCACCATTGCAGATTAATGCCCATCCACTTTAACCTTAGTGGCCACATGCGTGGACAGCACCTTTTAGCTCTTACTTCCAAAATTGTGTACACCAGTGTTTTTCAACCTTTTTTGAGCCAAAGCACATTTTTTGCGTTGAAAAAATCCGGAGGCACACCACTAGCACAAATCATTAAAAAACGAAACTCAGTTGACAGTAAAAAGTCGTTGTCGCTATTGTTGGACAAGACTTTAAAGCATAACCAAGCATGCATCACTATAGCTCTTGTCTCAAAGTAGGTGTACTGTCACCACCTGTCACATCCCACCATGACTTATTTTAAGTTTTTTGCTGTTTTCCTGTATAGTGTTTTAGTTCTTGTCTTGCGCTCCTATTTTGGTGGCTTTTTTTTGGTATTTTCCTGTAGCAGTTTCACGTCTTCCTTTGAGCGATATTTCCCGCATCTACTTTGTTTTAGCAATCAATAATATTTCAGTTGTTTTTATCCTTCGGATGTACATTGTCTTTGCTCCACAGTAAGTCTTTGCTGTCGTCCAGCATTCTGTTTTTGTTTACTTTGTAGCCAGTTCAGGTTTGTTCTGCATAGTCTTCCCTAAGCTTCAATGCCTTTTCTTAGAGGCACTCACATTTTGTTTATTTTTGGTTTAAGCATTAGAGACCTTTTTTTTACCTGCACGCTGCCTCCCGCTGTTTCCGACATCTACAAAGCAATTAGCTACCGGCTGCCACCTACTGATATGGAAGAGTATTACACGGTTACTCTGCCGAGCACTACACTGCAAAAACTGAAGGGTGATATTTGCTTATTTTCTGTCTGATAAGATAATTCTTCTCATTAAGCAGATTTTATGTTAGAGTGTTTTACTTGTTTTAAGTGTTTTGGTCCTAAATGATCTCAGTAAGATATTACAGCTTGTTGCTGAGATTTGATGACCTATATTGAGTAAAACATGCTTGAAACTAGAATATCAACTGTTGCAAATCTGTGTCATCAACACTCACAAGTATAAAACTACTTTTTTAAAGTAATCATTTCTTACTTCAAGCATGAAAAAAAAATCATGATGCCGAGCGCATATCATTATGTCAAGATAATGGCACTAGCATTTACTTAATTTAAGAATGTTTTTCAACATATTGAGCAAAAAGGTCTCTTTTTTTTCTACCAAGAAAAGTGCACTTGTTATTAGTGAGAATATACTTATTTTAAGGTATTTTTGGGTTCATTGAGGTTAGCTAATTTTACTTGTTTTGGAAAGTCTTGACAAGCCGAATTTTCTTGTTCTATTGGCAGATCATTTTGCTTAGTTCAAATAAAATACCCCTAATTTTATTGATTTTTTTCTTGTTTTTGAACACTGACTTTTTGCTGTGTAGACAGCACCAACACTCAACAACAACACATCATTTTCAGACTATATTTACTGGTTTGCATGAAATATTTTCACGGCACACCAGACTGTATCCCACGGCACACTAGTGTGCCGCGGCACAGTGGTTGAAAAACACTGGTGTACACTACTGAATTGGGGTCTTATGCCAACATATGGACACTTATACTGCCATCTGTTGGTGTCAGAAGAGTATAACATACAATGGAATTTGGAAAAAAAAAAGTGTAAAAATAAAAATTTGCATGTCACTTCACATGAAGTACACGTTTGTGCACTTATGGACTAAGTCAGAGGTGTCCAAACATTTTCCAGCGAGGGCCACATTAAGAAAAATTGAAGGATGCGAGGGCCACTTTTATACATTTTGTATACGAAAAATACTCAAACCAAAACAACGTAGGTGAACATATGCTAACATTTGAAAAACACTTCTACGTCTTAGCTTTGTGTTATAGATCAGTTGTCCCCAACCATTGGGCCGCGGCCCCATTCCCACAAAAGGGTTGTTTCTTTCTGTTATTAATATTCTGGTTCCTACATTATATATCAATATATATCAATATAGTCTGAAGGGATACAGTCCATAAGCACACATGATTGTGCGTGCTGCTGGTCCACTAATAGTACTAACCTTTAACAGTTAATTTTACTCATTTTCATTAATTACTAGTTTCTATGTAACTGTTTTTATATTGTTTTACTTTCTTTTTTATTCAAGAAAATATTTTTAATTTATTTATCTTATTTTATGAATTTTTAAAAAAAAAGGACCTTATCTTCACCATACCTGGATGTCCAAATTAGGCATAATAATGTGTTAATTCCACGACTGTATATATCGGTATCGGTAATTAAGAGTTGGACAATATCGGAATATCGGATATCGGCAAAAAGCCATTATCGGACATACCTAGTATTTATTTTTATATTTCCGCGGCTAGCAGCTAATTATGTGCAGCTTCCCAAAATAAATAATATTAACCGTCCGTTACGCCAAAATAAACTGACTGTCTTAGTATCTTAAAGGAGCCATATGTAATCGTTTCATGTCAAGTCATGTGGTGTTCGGGTCTGTGGGACCCGTTTTCATTTTTTTTATTAAAAGAAAAATAATACAATTAATTAATTTTTCAAACTGAGACTCACTGACTTTGGCTCATTTTCTGTGAAGAACATATATAAATAAATAAATAAATGGGTTATACTTGTATAGCGCTTTTCTACCTTCAAGGTACTCAAAGAGCTTTGACAGTATTTCCACATTCACCCATACATTCACACACTGATGGCGGGAGCTGCCATGCAAGGCGCTACCAGCACCCATCATGAGCAAGGGTGAAGTGTCTTGCCCAAGGACACAACGGACATGACTAGGATGGTAGAAGGTGGGGATTGAACCCCAGTAACCAGCAACCCTCCGATTGCTGGCACGGCCACTCTACCAACTTCGCCACGCCGTCCCCCAGTATCCCCCCAATATCAGAATACATATTTAATGACCACACACCATACACCCGCCCCTACACATTTCTATTACATATAAAATGTCCGGGTCCACTGGACCCGGGGCTAATAGAAGTGTGGAAATTGATGTTCTGTGTACCACACACACGCGCACGCACTTGCACACACACACACACGCACACGCACACACAGCTCTAGACAGGAGGAGGACAGAGTGTAGGTACACAGAACATCAGAGGGTCAAATGTGCGAGAAAATGAGAGCAGACAGTGTTGACAAACAATGTTGCAACCTTGTGTGGGAACCGCAGGTGCAGAAACACAAAATAAGAATCCCTGTGGGATGCAGAAACTGGCAGAGAAATTTCCCGTGCAACGTTCATATTGTTGTTACTCAGCCATCGTGTGTGGGACTGATGGACCCTTTGCATTTTGTGGCTTTTAATGCCTCACAATCAAACACTTTTATGTTAAAATACTGAACAGATGTTTATTGGGATAAGGTAAACATAACATGTTAAAAGGGCCGGATCCGGCCCGCGGGCCTTGACTTTGACACCCCTGACCTATGTCGGACTTCACCGTGTGGAATTTGCATGTTGAGGGTTTTCTTTGACCGTACCAAAGTTGAACACGTTCATGCTGCGCTCACACAGTTTCATTAAAATCTGGCCTGTAAATGTTTGCATAATCCTATTTACAAACAAACAGGTTTGGGTGTGTGTAAACAGGAGCGCGACTAAGAGAACTGACGTCGACGTCTTCATTTGGAGGAGTGTTTGCTCGGCGGCCTGTGGAGTGAACGGGCCACGTTTACACTGTTGTACAAACACGCAGTCGGTCTGATCGGAATCCTAATTTTGCGGGCGGGTGCATTCACAGACACGTGTACACACACATCACTCTGCACTGCTGTCTACACGAAGACCCAGCCCTGAGGTGATCCTCAATGACAATCGCTACAAATCCTATCAATGTCAGCATTATGATGCGTCTCTAGGCTACCACCACAAACACACACACACACACACACACACACACACACACACACACACACACACACACACACACACACACACACACACACACACACACACACACACACACACACACACACACACACACACACACACACACACACACACACACACACACACACACACACACACCTCTATCTTACATGTGCTCTGCATCATAATATAAAGAATGTGTGTCACTACATATCGAATGATAGCTAATGAAAGATTATTGCTGCTGTAAAACAGACGTGAAACAATAACATTTGACGTTTTCCCGACCTGGGTTTTATAGCACTGTAAAAAAAAAAAAAAAAGCAGTACAATCATCCTTTATTACGCCAAAGGCTAAATCACCAGATTGTTGTATAGTACTGTGTTTATTGCAACTACTAACTGGGGAATACACTGGAAAGACAAATAAATACTTCACTGATAGACTTCCAAGAATTTTAAATGTGGGTTCACGAAAATGTAAGCCAATGGAAATATATACTTGTTTATTGGTCCGATCAATGTTGAACAGGTGCGGGTTACAGTCTACAAATGAGTTATGTTCCTACAACAATATACCGTATTTTTCAGACTATTAAGTGTTGCGTCTGGGGGGTCGCAGCTTGCTGTGACGTTCGTTCCCCCGGGATGCAAACAGACCACTCCGGACAGGACGTGCAGGTAGGAACATGATTTATTTGTAGAACTCAAACAAGTACCGAAAAATTTGCCGATCGCACTCGAAGCAAACGCTAACACTTAGCATAGGCAAAAAGACAAGGAATACTCACGTAACTGCAGCATAAGCAAACAAAGAAGCCAGGTTGACTGACCGGCAAAGGCAGGTTTAAATAATGCCTCTGATTAGTGCTCGGGAAACAGGTGAGCGTCCCGAACACCAATTGGAGGCAGGTGAAAATAATAAGTAGCCATGGTAACTAAACAAACTCAAGGGTGCACAACAACAGGAACTAAGGGAGTCCAAAACTAACAGAAAATAACAAAAACATGATCCGGGCCACGGATCATGACAATAAGGCGCACTTATAATCTTTTTATATGCTCAAAAATCGACAGTGCGCCTTATAACCCGGTGCGCCTAATGTACGTATTAATTCTGAATGTGCTTACCGACCTCAAAGCAATTTTATTTGGTATATGGTGTAATAAGTGTGACCAGTAGATGGCAGTCACACATAAGAGATACGTGCGGGCTGAAGGTTGGCTGATGCCTGCTCAATACTGTATATGACGCTAGCAAGTACCTGTAAGCAAGCAAGATCGATGTTTCATTAAGAATATAGAACATTACACACAGCGCTCAAAAGTCAGTCAAAATGTTTTCGTACGACTTTGGTAAGCTACGAAGCCGCACCGCTTGATGGATTGTACTATGCTTCAACATACGAGTATTATTGTCATGTCTGTTCATGTTTTTGTTTTGGCCATGTGTTTGTTTTTTGGACTCTTTTTAGTTCCTGGTTGCACTTCCTTGTTTGTTTGTTTCCATAGCAACTCATTAGTTTTCACCTGTCTTGTCACGCACCTGTTTCACGTTTTGAGTCACACACCTGTTTTCACTGATCATGTCACTATTTAAATCTGTCTGTTTCTGTTGTTCGTCCTGGCAACCCGCACTTTTTCATCCCTCTACTTCATGTCATGTTCACAGTTCTTTGCCAAGTAAGTTTTGTTTATTAATGCCACAGTTAGTGTTTTTGTTTCATTGATCATAGTTTCTGCCTTTTGTGCAAGTTTTATTTTCATAGCCAAGTTTTTGTACTTCCGCCATTGTGCGCGCCTTTTGTTTATTCTTTTTTTGAGTGTTAATATTAAATCATGTTTCTTAATTCACGTCTTGACCGTGCCAATTTTCCGTTGCCTTCCAGAGAAACAAAACCCGAGAACCAAGTCCTGACAATTATTATGGTGTGTGTATAAGGTAAGACATATTATCTGGCGTTTTGTTTCACAATATTATGCAGAAGCAACTTTTCTTACCTTCTAGTACCTGCTGATGTGTATTTGGGATCTGCATAAATCCTGAAAAATTGCACGCGTCTGCCTTTGAAGTCCGTGCTGACACCCTAGTCGATAAGTTTCTTCTTTTTGTCTATCTTCTTGTTCTGGAACATTCATCCTCTGCTGTTATCATTTCTAATATCAAGTAGTGTAAAGTTCTTACTTATATCTGTCAGTAAACTTGCCATGTGCCAAACATACCGGTGTAGTGAGTTTACATTATTCACCCAAGGAACTTTAGTTATTAGAGAGTTCCGGTCGGACGGTTTTTCACGGGACACATTTCCGGCGTTGATGTTGCATTATTGAGCTTGATGGATTGCCGGAGCATTACGGCTACCGTAGTCAGACGTACTGTGCTTCAACATACACTGTTATAGTGTGTGTACAAGGACCCCGAAATGGCACCCGTTAGCAGACATATTGCCTGGCGTTTTGTTTAGCAATATTAAGCAAAAGCAACTTTTCTTACATATTTGTACCTGCTGATGTGTATTTGGGATCTGCATAAGACCTGAAAATGTGCGCACGTCCGCCATTGTACTCCGCGCCTTAGTCAATAATCTCCCTCTTTTTCTTTATCGTCTTGTTGCGCGGCATTCATCCTCCACTGTTGCCATTTCTAAAATAAAGTAGCGTACAGGTCTAACTTACACATGTCGGTAGACTCGCTATGGAAGCGCTAAAAACTACCGCTACAACAAAGATGACGGGGAGAAGACGCTGTCGAAGGTGAGCCACGTGTGTAAAACCGCCCACAAAACGGCGCATCCTGTAGAGACGGTCAGAAAGCGGCTTGAAGATGATCTGTAAAACATAATCTATGCAACATTTTGACCTAAGAACCACCATTACATGTTATGTAGACCACAAGGAAGTGCTTTAAATGTCGAAAAAAAATCAGAATATCACCCCTTTAATGTGCTTTTAATCCGGTGCGCCTTATGTATGCAAATAGACCTGAATAAACCCGCTCATCGGCAGTGCGCATTTTAATCCGGTGTGCCTTATGGTCCGAAAAACACGATAAACTGAGTTTACCTAAACATAGCTAAGTCACACACACATTATACACAGACACATAAAAATTTGCCACCGATTTAAGGTATCTGTTTCAGAATGAAAGAAACAGAGTGAACCCTCTTGTCAGTCATCTACTCTTTCTCCCTGTAGGTGGAGGCAGGACCCCGAGCATGTAACGTAAAGTTACACAGTAGAAATGTTCCGTATCACCCCTCCAAAATCCGATCAGTTCCTGATTTTTCAATGAAAACATGAACAGTGTTCAAGCATACATCAGTAACATACAGCAGGGGTCCTTAATATTTTTGACCTCAGGGCCTGGGGCCCACTCAAATATGATCACTGAATTCGAAATCTTACTCTTGATTATAATAATAACCTAAAAAATGTAAACCTAAAAAACTAATAATCAAATATACTGCAAAAGAAGGGACTCATAAATAACTGGTGATAAATACATGTACTGTACATACTGTAAAATGATGCACTGGTAAAATGAATACATTCTAACTAAATTAATCCATCCATCCATCCATTTTCTACCGCTTGTCCCTTTTGGGGTCGCGGCAGGTGCTGGAGCCTATCTCAGCTGCATTCGGGCGGAAGGCGGGGTACACCCTTGGACAAGTCGCCACCTCATCACAGGGCCAACACAGATAGACAGACAACATTCACACTCACATTCCCACACTAGGGCCGATTTAGTGTTGCCAATCAAAAATGTATATTAAATAATAATAATAATATATATATATATATATATATATATATATATATATATATATATATATATATATATATATATATATATATATATATGTGTTCCTTAAATAGACTGTTAATAAAATTAAAGTGCAAATGAAAATAGTCATAATTTTTGCGCTTAAGAAACCTGAAAAGAGATACCATGTTGTATGCTTGCATGTTCGAAATCAACTCAAACTCAACTCAACTCAACTCTCTGACTTAATCTCTTCTTCTGTCTGTTTGATGTCGTCACTACCGCCACAAGTGGTGGAAAAGTGTATTACAACTGAGTACGGACCACAGCTGAGAAACAGATATTTTTTTGGCGGCCCTTGAGTGAAGGGCTCTCGGCCCAACAATGGGCCCCTGGCCCTACGGGTAAGAAACACTGATATACAGCGAAGTCTCCTGATTGAAAATCAGGAACAGGTGTGTCTCCTGATTGTCAATCCAAAACAGCTGAAGGAAACGGCGCTTCGGCCGGAGATAAAATAGCGGCAGAACAGGAAGTGGATAGGAAAATAAGCGCGCCGAACAGGAAATGAACACAATAACCGAGGAAAAGACAGAACATAATTACAAAAAGTAGAAACCAAGCAAACGAACATAATAGTGTGGAACCGAGCACCACAATATGAATAATCTCCAGTTATATAAATGTATTCTGATTCTCTCACTTCAACACACACATGATGGATGGCAATCGCCAAATAGTCTTGAGATGGTGCTGTGCTTCTCTCCTGCGTTCACATCTTTTATGCTCTGCCTCGCTCACACGCGCTCCCGTTTGTATTCAGACTTATCCCGCCACAGAAAAGCACAACTCAGTGTGCAGAAAGCATCGGCGTGTCAGTGCAGAGCCGAAGATGCTCCGATTCTGTCTATCCATCAGGCAAGGTACTCTTTAAAGGGCCCAACGAGCTTCACCTTTGAAGTGTTGCGCCTCTCACACCGCCGGAATATAGACCATTGATTCTTAGCATACAGACTTGGAAAATTAAAGTCATTTATTATTATAAAGCAGACCTGGGCAAATTAAGGCCCGGGGGCCACATGCGGCCCATTAAGCTTTTCAATCTGGCCCGCCAGACATTCTCAAAAATATTTTTTAGATCTTTAAGATGGAAACTGTAGCTTCCATTATGATGTGCAGTGATGTTTTCAAATGACTGTAAGTCTTGAACTATACAAAGTATTTTAATGGTTGGAATCTGTGCTTTTGCATGATATACTAGTGTGGAGGGGCGTGGCCTGCGGGCCTGTGGCGAAGCGGGATGTGCCAGGACCGGCTTCGAGATCAGCGACAGGTGAGTAGATGGCCCACCTGGGCGCGTTTATCTAATCACCTGTCGCTCTGTTAAAGGCAGCAGCCGGGAAGGAGAGGGGGAGTTGTTGTTGATGGTGGCTGGAGTTGGAGCACGAGAGAGAACGAGAGCGAGAGCAGGATTGGCACGGACGAAAGACAATTGCTAAAAAGCACTACAGAGACTTGATTTGTAAAATAAAACAGTGTCTGAAAGCCCTGAAAAGGAGCGGTGATGTCTGTGCTTGGTGGCCCGAAGAACCCGTAAGAAAGCGACTTCCACAACTAGTTATTATGGTAGTCTAATTAGTCACTATGGTAATCTAAGTCACAGCAGCTCAGACGAGGCACCAAGCAGTGTGGGTGGGGAGCGTTTCCACAGAGTGTTTCCAAAGCGGCCGACCTGGGTGTCAGGGACAGACGCGGAAGGAGAGTTTTTACAAGAAAGTTCTAAAGCTTAGTGATGTATCAGATATTTCAGATTGTAGGTGTTTTTTTTTTTAACCTTTCACATTCATATTTCACTGTTTGTTAAATGGTAAATGGGTTAGAAGTCGCTGTCTGGCGGTTCCACAGATGCTCGTCAAAGTAGCCAAGCGCATAGAGTTTACAACAGGTTTAATGTTTTTCAACACCACCATCAAATAATCGGTTTTCTTTTTGGTCTTTCCAGTCTCTCTCCCAACTTCCTCTCCTTCCTGCACCCGGCCGCTCACCGTTAAAGACAACACACGATTAGTTTAACGCATACCACCTGTGAAATCTAATCATCTGCCAGCTGTGTATCGCCGTCAGCACATGCCACGCCCTCGTCTGATGGCGCTCTGTTTTCAGCGCTACGGACAGAGGTGTTGACCTTTACTCCTGCAGCGCGCCGGTCACAATCCCTTTCCACACTTGTATAGCGCTTTTCTACCTTCAAGGAACTCAAAGCGCTTTGACACTATTTCCACATTCACCCATTCACACACAAATGGCGGGAGCTGCCATGCAAGGCCCTAACCACGACCCATCAGGGGCAAGGGTGAAGTGTCTTGCTTAAGGACACAACGGACATGACTAGGTTGGTAGAAGCTGGGGATCGAAGCAGGAACCCTCAGGTTGCTGGCACAGCCGCTTGATTGTAAAATATGTCGATCGAGAGAGGGTGTGACGTTCATATGTTGTCAATATTCAGTGTTTTATCGTTCATAGTTAATATTGTAAATCCCACATTCTTTATTTTCATGTACATTCTGGGTGTCTCATTCAGTAAAAATTTTTTTAAATTCCATTCCGTTTTTAAGGCGGTCTGTCATAATGTTTTAGCATTCAATCAGACATTATTGTGAGTTTGTTTTTATTAGTGTTCCTAAAAATAGATATACCGGCCCCCAGACACACTTTTTTCCTCTAAATTTGGCCCCCCGAGTCAAAATAATTGCCCAGGCCTGTTATAAAGAAAGGCTGTATTGTATCAGTGAGGAAGTGAGTTCAGCTTGCCAATTCGTACTGTGATAAATATATTATCAAGTATGCTGAAAGTATAAAAACTTTGAAAAAAGCAAGAACCAAACAAAAGAAACGTATTGGGGAGAAGGGGGAAGTTGTAAATATTCATGCAGAATATAGGATTCCAGATAAAACCTGGAACCCTGAAAGACTCTCAAACCATGAGCAACACAATTCTCTGGTCTGATGAGACAAAGATTGAACTCTTTGCCGTGAATGCCAGGCCAATACCATCCCTACAGTGAAGTATGGTGGTGGCAGCATCATGCTGCGGGGATGGTTTTCAGACGTAGGCACTGGGAGACTAGTCAGGATAGAGGGAAAGCTGAATACAGCAACGTACAGAGACATCCTGGATGAAAACTAACGCTTCCCATGGAATGGGCAAAACTGTCCAAAGATAGGCGTGCCAGGCTTGTGGCATCGTCTTAAAAAAGACTTGAGGCTCTAATTGCTGTCAGAGATGCATTAACAAAGTATTGAGAAAAGGCTGTGAATACTTATGTACATGTGTTGTTGAAGTTTTTTTTTTTTTTTTTTAATACATTTTCAAAAATCTCTAAATTTTGTTTTTTTTCTGTCAAGATGGTGTGCTGAGTGTACATTAATGAGAAATAAAATGAACTTTTTTGATTTTAGCAAAGGGCTGCAATGAAACCAAGAGTGAAAAATATAAAGGGTCTGAATACTTTCCGTACCCACTGTATCTGAGTTCACTGGATTATTACATCACATTTTCCCCATTTATGTCAAGTTTATTTGTTTTAGTTTTTTTACACATTCTTCTAAGTCTATAACAAGATCTGATAGCTCAGTTACAGCTCTTGTTATTACCATTAATCTGTTTTGTATGATGTTGCACGATTGCACCAAGAAAAATTCGTAGTTTGTGTACCCGTTCTCAAACAATGGCAATAAAAACTATTCTGATTCTGATTCTGACATACGGTTGCGATCAAAAGTGTACATACACTTGTAAAGAACATAATGTCATGGCTGTCTTGAGTTTCCAATCATTCTACATGTGATGTCAGATGAAACAAAAATTTAGCTGTTTGGCCACAATACCCAGCAATATGTTTAGAGGAGAAAAGGTGAGGCCTTTAATCCCAGGAACACAATTCCTACAGTCAAGCATGGTGGTGGTAGTATTATGCTCTGGGCCTGTTTTTCTGCCAATGGGACTGGTGCTTTACAGAGAGTAAATGGGACAATAAAAGAGGAGGATTACCTCCAAATTCTTCAGGACAACCTAAAATCATCATCCCGGAGGTTGGGTCTTGGGACAATGACCCCAAACACATGTCAAAAGTGGTAAAGGAATGGCTAAATCAGGCTAGAATTAAGGTTTTAGAATGGCATTCTGAAAGACCTGACTTAAACGTGTGGACAATGCTGAAGAAACAAGTCCATGTCAGAAAAACCAACACATTTAGCTGAACTGCACCAATTCTGTCAAGAGGAGTGGTCAAAATTCAACCAGAAGCTTGTCAGAAGCTTGTGGATGACAACCAAAAGCGCCTTATTGCAGTGCAACTTGCCAAGGGACATGTAACCAAATATTAACAATGCTGTCGCAGATTTGGTCACATTTTCAGTAGACCCATAATAAATTCAGAAACGAACCAAACTTCATGAATGTTTTTTGTGACCAACAAGTATGTGCACCAATCACTCTATCACAACAAAATAAGAGTTGTAGAATTTATCGGAAACTCCAGACAGCCATGACATTATGTTATTTACAAGTGTATGTAAACTTTTGATCGCGACTGTATGTTTTTCTTTTCTCCTCATTTTGTATTTAGCACTACAATTATTATTATCATTATTATTTGAATTTCTCTTGGCTAATCCCGATGGGAAACGAAAAATGTGAGCATTGCTGTATGCACTTTATTATATTGACTTGTCTATGCTTCAATATAACAGCGGGTTTTTGAAAAATAAAGTCGTAATTTATCAAAGGTAAAGCTAGTTTCTTTGTTTAACACCTAGTTTACAAACTACGAATTTTTCTTGGTGCAATCGGGCAACATCATATAACACAGATTTGGTAATAACAAGAGCTGTAACTGAGCTATCAGATCTTGTTATAGACTTAGAAGAATGTGTAAAAAAACTAAAACAAATAAACTTGACATAAATGGGGAAAATGTTATAAATATTGTCAAATGTTGTTCTTGTGATGTAATAATCAGCCTAAATCAGAAAGTGAAAGTAAATCAATCCAGTTTTAGCACTACAGTTGTTAGAGATACGGTAGTTGTCGTAGAATCTGAGAAAAATCTGGTATTTCCATTTGAGTCAAGTTGGATTTTCTTTGTTTGGTATTTAGTAATAACCTCAGCTGCTTTATTCAGTAAACAAACACACACCGGTGCTTCTTTTAGTTGCTCAGCAGGGGGCTGACACGCTGAGCTCAGTACTATTTCCTAACTGTGCTGCGCCATCATGCAAGATCGCTCTCTTGACAGAGCAGTCATGGCCTCAACATCGGCTCCATGCAGCCTAAAGTGGGTCATTGACCCCTGGATGATGGAATGTGTGCATTTAAGAAGGTATTTATGTGTTAATATGGCTTTTGATTATTTCCTTGTTTGGATGAAAGGTCAAGGATTGCAACAACCTCTAACACCAACATACACAACATCTATTTATAGTGGTATGGGGTGGCCAATATACACCATATTGCCATAGGGTTCAATATGATGTGGGTCCACCTGTTGCAGCTATTACAGCTTCAACTCTTCTGGAAAGTCTGTCCACAAGGTTGCGGAGTGTGTTTATAGGAATTTTCCGACCATTCTTCCAAAAGCGCATTGGTGAGGTCACACACTGATGTTGGTCGAGAAGGCCTGCCTCTCAGTCTCCGTTCTAATTCATCCCAAAGGTGATCTATCGGGTTCAGGTCAACACTCTGTGCAGGCCAGTCAAGTTCATCCACTCCAGACTCTGTCATCCAAGTCTTTATGGACCTTGCTTTGTGCACTGGTGCACAGTCATGTTGGAAGAGGAAGGGGCCTGCTCCAAACTGTTACCACAAGGTTGGGAGCATGGAATTGGTATCCTGGAGCATTCAAAGTTCCTTTCACTGGAACTAAAGGGCCAAGCCCAACTCCTGAAAAACAACCCCACACCATAATTCCTTCTCCACCAAATTTCACACTCGGCACAATGCAGTCCGAAATGTACCGTTAACCTGGCAACCTCCAAACCCAGACTGGTCCATCAGATTGCCAGATGGAAAAGCATGATTCATCACTCCATAGAAGGCTCCAGAGTCCAGTGGCGACGTGCTTTACACCACTGCATCCGACGCTTTGCATTGGACTTGGTGATGTATGGCTTAGAGGCAGTTGCTCGGCCATGGAAAGCCATTCCATGAAGCTCTCTGTGTACTGTACGTGGGCTAATTGGAAGGTCACATGAAGTTTGGAGCGCTGTAGCAACTGACTGTGCAGAAAGTCAGCTACCTCTTTGCACTTTGGGGCGGTATCGCTCGGTTGGTAGATTGGCCGTGCCAGCAACTTGAGGGTTCCAGGTTCAATTCCTGTTTCGGCCATCCTAGTCACTGCCGTTGTGTCCTTGGGCAAGACACTTTACCCACCTGCTCCCAGTGCCACCCACACTGGTTTAAATGTAACTTAGATATTGGGATTCACTATGTAAAGCGCTTTGAGTCACTAGAGAAAAGTGCTATATACATATAATTCACTTCACTTCACTTCACTATGCGCTTCAGCATCCGCTGACCCCTCTCTTGTCAGTTTACGTGGCCTACCACTTGGTGGCTGAGTTGCTGTTGCTCCCAAACTCTTCCATTTTCTTATAATAAAGCCGACATTTGACTTTGGAATATTTAAGGAGCGAGGAAATTTCACGACTGGATTTGTCGCACAGGTGGCATCCTATGACAGTTCCACGCTGGAAATCACTAAGAGCGGCCCATTCTTTCACAAATGTTTGTAGAAACAGTCTCCATGCCCAAGTGCTTGATTTTATACACCTGTGGCCGGGCCAAGTGATTAGGACACCTGATTCTCATCATTTGGATGCGTGGCCAAATACTTTTGGCAATATAGTGTATTTTGAATATGTAGCTCACTTTTCTAATTTATGTTTTCGTTTCGTGTCGCAGTAATGCCTGAGGATGCAGGCAGGCGCATTAAAATGTATCATTAACAAACATATAAATATAGTGCAGCAGGGACGTGCACAAGAAGCATAGGGAAAACTATGCACATTTAGGTACAAAGCAACAAGCACAACAGTCACGTCCAGAGTACAACGCTGGCATGTATAGCATCCTGATTGACAAAAAGAAACAGGTGTGCTCCTGATTTTCCCATCAGGGACAGGTGAGGAAGCCAGCACCCAGACAGGAAGAAGACAGGAAATAGAAACAAAAATAAGAGAGCTGAGAGGGAGATAAAACAAAATGGCAGAAACTAATAATAATATTTATGACAGAACATGACAATTTAGTTCAGGTTCTTCACATTTGAAGAAAAAAATAAAATAATGGTGATTCTAAATGTTCAACCACAATGTTGGATACAAATGTTAAAATATTGAATTTAAATGTCAAATCTACATCTAAATGCTAATTGTAAATATTAAATGTAAATGTTATATCTAATTTCAAACCTAAATGATGCATCTAAATGTTAAATTTAACCCTAAATGTTGAATCTAAATGTTAAATCTAAATCTGAATGCTAAATCTAAATGTTACATCTAAATTCAAATCAAAATGATGAATCTAAATGTTAAATATAAATCTAAAAGTTAAATTTAAATCTAACTGCTGAATCTAAATGTTAAAATGTTGAATGCAAATGTTAAATCTAAATGTTACATTTAAATTGTCAATCTAAAGCTAATCTAAATGGTAAATCTCAATGTTAAATCTAATTGGTACATTTAATCTAACTGTTAAATGCACAGTTTAAATCTAAATGCTAAACATAAATAATAAATCAAAACGTATCGCCAAGTGTAATACAACATGTTAAGTATAGTGTTGGACACAAATGTTAAAATATTGAATTTAAATGCTCATTTTAAATATTAAATGTAAATGTTACATCTAAATTCAAACCTAAATATTAAATGTAAATGCTATATCTAAATGCACACCAAAATGATGCATCTAAATGTTAAATCTAAATCTAAAAGTTAAACTTAAACCTGTATGTTGAATCTAAATGTCAAATCTAAATCTAAATGTTAAATATAAATGATTAACCTAAATGTTAAATCTAAATCTAAAAGTTAAATTTAAATCTAAATGTTGAATCCAAATGTTAAATGCAAATGTTAAATATAAATGTTACATTTAAATTGTAAATCTAAAGCTAATCTAAATGGTAAATCTCAATGTTAAATCTAATTGGTACATTTAATCTAAATGTTAAATCTAAATACAACTGTTAAATTTAAAATTTAAAACTAAATGATAAATCTAAATAATAAATCAAAATGTATCGCCAAGTGTAATACAACATATTAAGTATAGTGTTGGATACAAATGTTAAAATATTGAATTTAAATGCTAATTTTAAATTTTAAATGTAAATGTTATATCTAAATTCAAACCTAAATATTAAATGTAAATGTTATATCTAAATTCAAACCTAGACGATGCATCTAAATGTTAAATTTAAACCTAAATGTTGAATCTAAATGTTAAATCTAAATGCTCAAACTAAATGTTACATCTAAATGCACACCAAAATTATGAATCTAAATGTTAAATATAATTCTAAAAGTTAAACTTAAACCTAAATGTTGAATCTAAATGTCAAATCTAAATCTAAATGTTAAATATAAATGATTAACCTAAATGTTAAATATAAATCTAAAAGTTAAATTTAAATCTAAATGTTGAATCCAAATGTTAAATGCAAATGTTAAATATAAATGTTACATTTAACTTGTAAATCTAAAGCTAATCTAAATGGTAAATCTCAATGTTAAATCTAATTGGTACATTTAATCTGAATGTTAAATCTAAATCTAAATGTTAAATTTAAAATTTAAAGCTAAATGCTAAATCTAAATGATCAATCTAAATAATACACCCAAATGTCTCGCCAAGTGTAATACAACATATTAAGAATTTTGTTTTTTTTTCAATATTGCAAAAAATATAATACGTAGACACGCCCACAGCTCTGACGGTCAGTTCGGTAGCCTGTGAATGTGGATGCACTGAGGGGAAGGTCAAAAACGTACACAGCTGATTAATGACAGATTAATGACTGGGATTGTTGTTCAAATGTTTAGGTCTAACATGTGAGTGTGCATTGTGTGTTGCATAAATATATTACAAAGTTTGAAAACAAGGCTTTACTTACGGGTCAGACATAAATGTAGCATTGGAAAAAAATGCTTTGTCTCTCATTACATTTAACATTTAAATTCATCATTTAATTTCTGCCTTAGACGCAAATAAATATATCTAATGTAAGAAAAGAGAGTTACGATATGAAAAATGTATTAGCTCAAAAAGTGATTGCATTTTTAAATTCAGCACCCCATACATCAGTTTTATACACCCCATTATACAGGGTTCGGATTTTGGTAAAAAACTAAACTAAATCGTATACAGTCTTGGTTATCATACAAACTGGTCTGTCCGCGTATCATTCCACCGAATCGAGTGCCCACACCAAACAATCTCACACATTGTTGACTCAGTAATGCCATGTTATGAATTCACTGCATGAGTCCAACTCTGTTCATAACATGTCTTTAACGCAGTGCTTCTCAATTACTTTCTAATAACCCCCCAGGAAGAAGCCTCTGCATAACATTGTATCCTTATCAATTTTAAAGAAAACAAAAAGAAATATAGATATAGAGAAAATAACTGTATAAACATTGTTTTTTAGTATGTAAGAATAAAGATTTAAAGTACATCAATTTGCCTGAAATTAAAAAAAATAAATACAAAATTAAATTGGTATTTAAACTATAAAAAAAATGTTTCACAACTTAAACCATATGATACTGAAAAATAAAATGAAACTATGTGAGCCAATTACTGAAGGAATGCTCCATTGCTGAAGTTGAACTGAAATTCTGACAGAATTTAGTGTGAATCTAAGAATAGTTTATTAATAAATTCATTTAAAAAAATTTTAAAAAAAAAACAATAGTTTGAATGTTGGAAGGGTTTCAATGTTGAATAGTTTCGATTTCCAGGAAAAACTAAATTTGGTTTGGAACTTGGGAAAGGGTTAGTTGGATGAGTGGAATGTGTTGATGTTGGAATGGTTTGAATAGTTTGAAAAATGTGCGAATTGTGGAAGTTCAAAAAATGGACAATTAATTTTGAATGGGGAAAATGTCCCTGAAAACTAAGAATTCTTGGGAATCCGGGATTTTTTTTTTTTAATTGTGTGTTCAAAAAGGAGCGCACACAATTTTGAATAGGCTGAATATTTCAGAGTTGGAGCGGTTTGAATCGGATAAAAAATGTGGGAATTGTGGAACTTTGAAAAATGTCCCATTCATTTCAATGGGAATTTCATGGGAATTTCGGGAAAAGCGGGAATTTTTGGGGAAATGTTAAAATACTTGAATGTTCTGAACGAGTTGAAATGGTTGGTGTTGGAATTTTTAAAATCGGTTGAGAAATGTTGAAGTAGCAACATTTAAAACTGAGAAATGGTATTAAGGAATTTCGGGAAATCCGGGAATTTTTCCAGTTCAAAAAACTGGAAAAATTCCAGTTTTTCCTCTTAATTAGGACAAAAATTTTTTTTTTTTTTTTTTTAATTTTTTTTCTTTTTTGTTGATTGATTAATAAATCCATAAAAAAACAAACAAAAAAAACCTTAGTTTTTTTTGTCCAAAATAAGAGGAATGCTTGGATGGTGGAACGGTTAAAGTGGGTAGAAAATGTGGAAGGAGAAGTCGCCAGAAAAAAGGGTAAAAAAAAGGGGTTGAAAAAAAGGGAATTCCTGGAATTTTTTTTAACTTGTAAAAATGATAGTTTGAATGTCCAGGATGAGTGGAATATGTTGAAGGTGGAATGGTTTTAATCGGTTGAAAAATGTGGAAATGGTGGAAGTTTGAAAAATGGCCAATTCATTTTGAATGTCCTGGAAAACCTGGAATTCTGGGAATGTTTGAAATTTGTCAAGGAAAAGCCTGCGATTCCTAAATAGGCTGAACAGTTGAATCGGATGAAAAATGTGGAAAGGTAGAGTGCGCCAAAATCTGGAGAAGAAGAAGAAGAAGAAGAAGAAGAAGAAGAAGAAATAGATGAATTTTGGTGTAGAAAACCATATGTGTGAATGCTTTGGAGCATTCACACAATAAACTCATTAAATAATTAATTGAAATTGATCAACAACATTGATTTAGGAGCACAACATATACAACACTTTAACCTACAAAACCTAAAGGCCTACTGAAACCCACTACTACCGACCACGCAGTCTGATAGTTTATATATCAATGATGAAATCTTAACATTATAACACATGCCAATACGGCCGGGTTAACTTATAAAGTGACATTTTAAATTTGCCGCTAAACTTCCGGTTCGAAACGCCTCTGAGGATGACGTATGCGCGTGACGTAGCCCGGGGAACACGGGTATGCCTTCCACATTGAAGCCAATACGAAAAAGCTCTGTTTTCATTTCATAATTCCACAGTATTCTGGACATCTGTGTTCGTGAATCTGTTGCAATCATGTTCATTGCATTATGGAGAAAGAAGCTGAGCAAGCAAAGAAGAAAGTTGTCGGTGCGAAATGGACGTATTTTTCGAACGTAGTCAGCAACAACAGTACACAGCCGGCGCTTCTTTGTTTACATTCCCGAAAGATGCAGTCAAGATGGAAGAACTCGGATAACAGAGACTCTAACCAGGAGGACTTTTGACTTCGATACACATACGCCTGTAGAGAACTGGGACAACACAGACTCTTACCAGGATTACTTTGATTTGGATGACAAAGACGCAGACGTGCTACTGTGAGTATGCAGCTTTGGCTTCTAAACATTTGATCGCTTGACCGTATGTGCGCAACTTTTTTTTGCGTATGTACGTAACTTTTTTTTAAATATATAAGCTTTATGAACCTTGGGTTAGGTGAACGGTCTTTTGGGCTGAGTGATTGTGTGTGTTGATCAGGTGTTTGAATTGTATTGGCGTGTTCTATGGAGCTAGGAGCTAGCATAGGAGCTAGGAGTTAGCATAACAAAGACTTAGGTGTTATTATGCAGGATTAATTTGTGTCATATTAAATATAAGCCTGGTTGTGTTGTGGCTAATAGAGTAAATATATGTCTTGTGTTTATTTACTGTTTTAGTCATTCCCAGCTGAATACCAGGTACCGTGAGTATGCAGCCTTGGCTGCTAAACATTTGATAGCTTGACCGTACGTGCGCGTCACGTACGTAACTTTTTAAAAATATATGAGCTTTATGAACCTTGGGTTAGGTGAAAAGTCTTTTGGGCTGAGTGATTGTGTGTGTTGATCAGGTGTTTGAATTGTATTGGCGTGTGCTATGGAGCTAGGAGCTAGCATAGGAGCTAGGAGTTAGCATAACAAAGACGTATGTGTTTTTATGCAGGATTAGTTTGTGTCATATTAAATATAAGCCTGGTTGTGTTGTGGCTAATAGAGTAAATATATGTCTTGTGTTTATTTACTGTTTTAGTCATCCCCAGCTGAATACCAGGTACCGTGAGTATGCAGCCTTGGCTGCTAAACATTTGATAGCTTGACCGTATGTGCACGTCACGTACGTAACTTTTTAAAAATATATAAGCTTTATGAAACTTGGGTTAGGTGAACGGTCTTTTGGGCTGAGTGATTGTGTGTGTTGATCAGGTGTTTGAATTGTATTGGCGTGTTCTATGGAGCTAGGAGCTAGAAGAGGAGCTAGGAGCTAGCATAACAAACACGTATGTGTTTTTATGCAGGATTAATTTGTGGCATATTAAATATAAGCCTGGTTGTGTTGTGGCTAATAGAGTATATATATGTCTTGTGTTTATTTACTGTTGTAGTCATTCCCAGCTGAATATCAGGTCACCCCCGGCTCTCACAGCATCTTCCCTATCTGAATAGCTTCAACTCCCCACTAGTCCTTCACTTGCACTTTACTCATCCACAAATCTTTCATCCTCGCTCAAATTAATGGGGAAATTGTCGCTTTCTCGGTCCGAATCTCTCTCACTTCATGCGGCCATCATTGTAAACAATAGGGAACTTTGCGTATATGTTCAACTGACTACGTCACGCTACTTCCGGTAGGGGCAAGCCTTTTTTTTATCAGATACCAAAAGTTGCAATCTTTATCGTCGTTGTTCTCTACTAAATCCTTTCAGCAAAAATATAGCAATATCGCGAAATGATCAAGTATGACACATAGAATAGATCTGCTATCCCCGTTTAAATAAAAAAAAATCATTTCAGTAGGCCTTTAAATGAATAAAAAAATTAGTGCTGATTGTTTTTTTTATAAATCAAAATGAGGAAATTGGGAGGGTGTATATTGTAGCGTCCCGGAAGAGTTAGTGCTGCAAGGGGTTCTGGGTATTTGTTCTGTTGTGTTTATGTTGTGTTACGGTGCGGATGTTCTCCGGAAATGTGTTTGTCATTTTTGTTTGGTGTGGGTTCACAGTGTGGCGCATATTTGTAACAGTGGTAAAGTTGTTTATACGGCTACCCTCAGTGTGACCTGTATGGATGTTGAGCAAGTATGCCTTGCATTCACTTGTGTGTGTGAAAAGCCGGAGATATTATGTGATTGGGCCGGCACGCAAAAGCAGTGCCTTTAAGGCACGCCCCCCAATATTGTTGTCTGGGTAAAAATCGGGAGAAATTTGGGAGAATGGTTGCCCCGGGAGATTTTCGGGAGGGGCACTGAAATTCGGGAGTCTCCCGGGAAAATCGGGAGGGTTGGCGAGTATGACTGGGAGATGCAACTGCTCTGTACTTCTCCCTACGTCCGTGTACCACTCCGTACAGCGCCGTTTTAAAAAGTCATACATTTTACTTTTTGAAACCGATACCGTTAATTTCCGATATTACATTTTAAAGCAGGGATGTCCAAAGTGCGGCCCAGCGGCCATTTGCGGCCCGCAGGTCATTTTTTAACGGCCCCACGGCCCATTTTAAAATACGATTTAAAAAATTGAAAACATAAAAAGTGGTATGAAAGACCAAACAGGTGAAATGTAACAATAAAATGTTGCAATGTTTACTCTAATAACACAAAGCTGCCATGCAGGCTGTTTCTTTCTTTAAAAAATAATAATGAATCAAAATCAATGTTATTATGAATTATTGACCTATCCAAGGCTCCAATTACGTCACATTAAATATTCCACTTTGAGATATTTTTGGGGGAAAATGTTGCCTATTTTGTGTTTGCCATATAAAAAATGTAGCTGTTTTTTTTGTTTTTTTTTAAAGAAGGGCCTAAAACGAACAAACAAAAAACATAAAACAACAATACAACTTATAATTGACGGATAGATCTGAAGTTGATCTCGATATTATTGTGTTAAAAGTGAACAGTAAAAAAAATGTATAATTTATGTTTTAACACTTTAATGAGTAGGACCCTTTTGGTTCCCCAATCATTTTTGTGTGATTTGTTTTTAAGTGTCATCGCTCAAAAAATAATAATTAATTAAAATCAATGGTGTTATGAGTCATTGACCTTTTTAAGGCTCCAATTATTATATAATCTCAAATATTCCACTTAAATATGTTATTGGGTGAAAATATTGCATATTTTGTGTTTTTTCCATTAAAAAACATGGTTTTCTTTGACAAAAAGAGCATACGACTTAAATCTTTAAAAACGTTATATTGACAGATAGACCTAATGTTGATCTATGGATTTAAAACTTGAATAATAATAAAAATAATAATACTGAATAATGACACAATTTTAAATAATTTTTTTAACAAAACCTGATCCCGGGGATGTGTGTGTGTGTGTGTGTGTGTGTGTGTGTGTGTGTGTGTGTGTGTGTGTGTGTGTGTGTGTGTGTGTGGTGGTAGCCTTATACATATATTGTATTGGTTTTTAAAATATCAAAATGGCGATAATATAACATCTCTACTAATAAAGCATGTTGCCCTCGCACTCTCCAGCGGGGCCCGTCTCACTATTTGAGAAACACTGCTTTGACTTAACGTAACTTTTTAACGCACTTTAGAATCAATTGTGGAACAATTTCCCTTCTGGATCAATAACGTTTGTCTAAGTCTAAGTCTAATCCCTGCCTCATCAATAACACATCTCCCTCCACATTGGCGAGCCTTTGGCTTGAGCAACAACAAAAGACGACATCGTACAGGCGTAGAGGACTCGATGTGACAGGTTTTGGCACTTAATATTAACAAGACTGCTATCAAAGTGGAGATGACTCTGTTGGTTTAAGATGCACTTCATCTGTGACGTTAATACCACAGTGACATTGGTGTGCCTTGTCAGCGATGTGGAACGGCGATGCAGGACTAACAACGCAGCTAATGGTCGTAGCTGCAAATGTAAAAACACTGTGGCTTCACACGGAAACCCGGTTCTAAAAGTCCCAAGGCCATAGTTGAGTACTGTAATCAAAAGTAGAACACACTCATGGCTACTATATTGGGTGACATGAGTGTAAAAGTGACAATATGGGTTTTATTTCATGTTTACAGCGCTATAATTTTCATGTCCGCTGGAGGCGTGACCCCAGGAGACGACATGCAGATAAAATGATAATTTAATTACCAAAAGCAAACCACGGGTGACAACACCACAAGCGGTCGTAGGCAGGAAACATGCAATGCAGAACCAAAAACAATGCTTTTGGTCATACTGACGCACCTGTCAGTATGCGTCGCTGGCATATAAACCCTTCTGATTAGTGATCAGAGACAGGCGAGTCCCCTGATCACTAAACAGAGGCAAGGTGTGTAGCTCAGCGCTGAAATCAGGAAGTGACTACAAACCCCGTTTCCATATGAGTTGGGAAATTGTGTTAGATGTAAATATAAACGGAATACAATGATTTGCAAATCATTTTCAACCCATATTCAGTTGAATATGCTACAAAGACAACATATTTGATGTTCAAACTGATAAACTTTTTTTTTTTTTGCAAATAATCATTAACTTTAGAATTTGATGCCAGCAACACGTGACAAAGACGTCGGGAAAGGTGGCAATAAATACTGATAAAGTTGAGGAATGCTCATCAAACACTTATTTGGAACATCCCACAGGTGAACAGGCAAATTGGGAACAGGTGGGTGCCATGATTGGGTATAAAAGTAGATTCCATGAAATGCTCAGTCATTCACAAACAAGGATGGGGCAAGGGTCACCACTTTGTCAACAAATGCGTGAGCAAATTGTTGAACAGTTTAAGAAAAACCTTTCTCAACCAGCTATTGCAAGGAATTTAGGGATTTCACCATCTACGGTCCGTAATATCATCAAAGGGTTCAGAGAATCTGGAGAAATCACTGCACGTAAGCAGCTAAGCCCCCGTGACCTTCGATCCCTCAGGCTGTACTGCATCAACAAGCGACATCAGTGTGTAAAGGATATCACCACATGGGCTCAGGAACACTTCAGAAACCAACTGTCAGTAACTACAGTTGGTCGCTACATCTGTAAGTGCAAGTTTAAACTCTCCTATGCAAGGCGAAAACCGTTTATCAACAACACCCAGAAACGCAGTCGGCTTCGCTGGGCCTGAGCTCATCTAAGATGGACTGATACAAAGTGGAAAAGTGTTCTGTGGTCTGACGAGTCCACATTTCAAATTTTTTTTGGAAACTGTGGACGTCGTGTCCTCCGGACCAAAGAGGAAAAGAACCATCTGAATTGTTATAGGCGCAAAGTTGAAAAGCCAGCATCTGTGATGGTATGGGGGTGTAATAGTGCCCAAGACATGGGTAACTTACACATCTGTGAAGGCGCCATTCATGCTAAAAGGTACATACAGGTTTTGGAGCAACATATGTTGCCATCCAAGCAACGTTACCATGGACGCCCCTGCTTATTTCGGCAAGACAATGCCAAGCCACGTGTTACATGAACGTGGCTTCACAGTAAAAAAGTGCGTGTACTAGACTGGCCTGCCTGTAGTCCAGACCTGTCTCCCATTGAAAATGTGTGGCGCATTATGAAGCCTAAAATACCACAACGGTGGTATTTGTTGTTGTTGAACAACTTAAGCTGTACATCAAGCAAGAATGGGAAAGAATTCCACCTGAGAAGCTTAAAAAATGTGTCTCCTCAGTTCCCAAACGTTTACTGGGTGTTGTTAAAAGGAAAGGCCATGTAACACAGTGGTGAACATGCCCTTTCCCAACTACTTTGGCACGTGTTGCAGCCATGAAATTCTAAGTTAATTAATATTTGCAAAAAAAAAAAAAAGTTTATGAGTTTGAACATCAAATATCTTGTCTTTGTAGTGCATTCAATTGAATTCGGGTTGAAAAGGATTTGCAAATCATTGTATTCCGTTTATATTTACATCTAACACAATTTCCCAACTCATATGGAAACGGGGTTTGTATAAAGCAGTTATGGTAAAAAATCATGCAGTATCATGCTTCAAACCCCGCTTCAAAAAAAGATGTGCACTACGAAACGTGGTCATCGTAGCCATTAATCCTGACGTCCTTTAATTTTTTTTTAAAAATCACAAAAAAAAAAATCATCACAAATTGTATTTTATATATCGTGCTCCTGAGTTAATTTGAATTTATTGAGTTTAATGAATACAATTTTATTTTTCAGCATCAACTGGTTCAAGTCAGTCAAAAAACATTCGTAGTTTAAATATATAGTTTGTAGTTTAATTGCTCTTTCCATGTGTTCAATTTTTTGTTTTTTAAATTTCAGGCAAATTGATGAACTTTCAATCTTTTCTGTTACAGACTAAACCAGGGGTGTCCAAAGTTTGGCCCGGGGGCCATTTGCGGCCCGCAGCTCGTTTTTAATTGGCCCGCCACACCGGCAAAATACAATTTGTGCTCAGGAAAAATTAAACCGGACCAAATTCCCCCAAAATGAGACCTGAAAACCAAAATTGCTGTTAACCTGTGCGTCTTTTACATGGTGTTTGATGAACATATGTACACATTTCTTGCAAGATATGGTAAGATTTAGAGTTTGCGAAAGCTAAATATTAATAATAATAAGTATTGATAAAGACTAATTATAAGATGAATAATTGATTGAACTACATTGTACTAGTTTTTTGTTACGTTTCGTTTTAGGTATTCACTCCGGGATGCAGAGACGGCAGGCAAGTGCAGAAAATAATGGTACTGGTAAGATTTTGAGTGTGCTAAGCCTTATAATGTAATAATCATACTAATATTGATAAATAATTAAGTAATGAGAATAATTGATTCAACTACATTGTATTAGTTTTTGTTACGTTAGGCACTCCGGGGTGCAGAGACGGCAGGCAAGTGCAGAAAATAAGTCTTCTTTACCAGAGAAAGGCAGGTGCACAAATGGAAAAGAGACGTATGAAAGGCAAAGGTACAACGTTGAGGTACAAATCAAAATAATCCAGTCCCCAAAAGCATCCTGATTGGCAACCAGGGACAGGTGACGGCGCCAGCGCTCAGCTGGCAAATGGAGGAAAAAAGGACGTGGAACAAAAAATAAGAGCGCTGGACAGGAAATCATGCAAAATTAAAAAAAAAACTAATAATAACTGGCATGTAAGAGGTTTTCGGGTCTTGAATGTACAAAAAAGTACAAAGTGGCCCCTAGAGCCTTCAACTTTTCTGTATGCGGCCCTTGCTGGAAAAAGTTTGGACACCCATGAACTAAACAAACCATGTTAATATCGTTATTTTTCGTTCGGTACATCAATATTCTCTTTGTAGTTGTCTTTAATGTTGGTAAGGATACAATGTTATGCAGAGGTGTACCTATAACACTTTTATACACAAATTATACTATTTATAGTTGCGCCGGAGAGCGTGTGTGTGTTCTGGCAATGCCTACATAATGGGGACATCGCTCTGTTTACACAGTCACCTTTAGGGGACCTCTGACGGTATGGGGACAAAAAAAACAGGTCCCCTAAAGCAGGGGTGTCCAAAGTGCGGCCCGGGGGCCATTTGCGGCCCGCAGCTAATGGTTTACCGGCCCGCCACACATTCTGCAAAAATTGCAAAATTGATAATATTGCAAAAATTTAAAAAAACATTTAAAAAAAGTGGAATGAGGGGAAATCTAACAAGAAAAACTTGCGATGTTGACACAAAGCTGCCATGCAGGCTGTATTTTTTTTCTTTTGTCTTTGTTTATTTTTCTTTTTTTTGCCATGGCTAAAAAAAAAAAAAAAATGTTATAATGAATTATTACTTAAAAAATATATCACTTTAAAATGTTTTATGTGGAAAAAATATTGCATATATTGTGTGGTTGCCATAAAAAAACATCAAAGTTTTATTTGACAAAAGAGCATAATACAAACAAAATAATAATAGTTCAAACGTAAAATCGACAGATATATCTGAAGTTGATCTCGTAATTTAAGTGTTAAAAGTAAAAAAAAACTAATAAAAATTTATCACTTTATGAGTGGGGGACCTTTTGTATCCCAAATATATTTAGTAGGATTTTATTTAACTTTTCACTGTGATTACTCAAAAATATGAAATAATTAAAATCAATGGTGTCCTGCATTATTGATCTTTTAGGGCTCTAATTACTAAATACTGCATATTTCAGTTTTACTATAAAAAACAAAGTTGTCTTTGAAAGAAAAAGCATAAAACCTTTTTCTTTTTTTTTTTACTTTATATCAACCTGAAGTTGATATAGAGATTTACTGTAAGCGTTAAATAAAAAAATAATAATAATTTGACTTATTTTTAACATTTTAATGACTGAGACCCTTTATGGTCCCCGGGGGCCCTAAAGGTTAAAACAAAAATCCATATATTTTGTTAAGGTTTGAAAATGAAAAATATCAAAATGGCCCCTGCATGCTTAAATTTTTCCGTGTGCGGCCCTCAGTGGAAAAAGTTTGGACACCCCTGCCCTAAAGGGAAACCTTTTTAAATGATAGTCAGATCCATTCTGAAGATGCCCAAGTGATTTTTAAGCTTTGGCCCATAAAACATGTTTACTGGTTAGTTTGAGTGTGAGACATTTGCACAGCAGCCCCCTCATCGGGCTGTAGCTGGTACTGCACTCGCTGCTCTGCTCACACTTCGTCCGTGTATAATTAATCACTTCCACCTGTCCTATAAGAGGACAGCTGTAGTGCTGTATTCTGAGGATCATGTCATATTTAAATTGAACTTTTTTTTTTTTTTTTTAAATGCTCCTCAGTAGTCAGGTACAAATTTGTGTGAATTATGCAAAATTATTTAAATTTGGTCCCCATGGACCATATTATTTTACCGGGAGTGCATTCCATAGTACTGGAGCCCGAACAGAAAACGCTCTGTAGCCCGCAGACTTTTTTTTGGGCTCTGGGAATCACTAATAAGCCGGAGTTCTTTGAACGCAGATTTCTTGCCGGGACATATGGTACAATACAATCAGCAAGATAGGATGGAGCTAGACTGTGTAGTATTTTATACGTAAGTAGTAAAACCTTAAAGTCGCATCTTAAGTGCACAGGAAGCCAGTGCAGGTGAGCCAGTATAGGCGTAATATGATCAAACTTTCTTGTTCTTGTCAAGAGTCTAGCAGCTGCATTTTGTACCAACTGTAATCTTTTAATGCTAGACATAGGGAGACCCGAAAATAATACGTTACAGTAATCGAGACGAGACGTAACGAACGCATGAATAATGATCTCAGCGTCGCTAGTGGACAAAATGGAACGCATTTTAGCGATATTACGGAGATGAAAGAAAGTCGTTTTAGTAACACTCTTAATGTGTGACTCAAATGATGTGTTGTTGTTGAGTGTCGGTGCTGTCTAGAGCTCAGCAGAGTAACCGTGTAATACTTTTCCATATCAGTAGGTGGCGGCCGGTAGCTAATTGCTTTGTAGATGTCGGAAACAGCGGTAGGCAGGGTGCAGGTAAAAAGGCATTTAATGCTTAAACAAAAAATAAACAAAAGGTAAGTGCCCCTAAGAAAAGGCATTGAAGCTTAGGGAAGGCTATGCAGAACAAAACTAAAACTGAACTGTCTACAAAGTCAACAAAGACAGAATGCTGGACGACAGCAAAGACTTACTGTGGAGCAAAGACGGCGTCCACAATGTACATCCGAACATGACATGACAATGTCCCCACGAAGAAGGATGAAAACAAAGTAGATGCGGGAAATATCGCTCAAAGGAAGACATGAAACTGCTACAGGAAAATACCAAAAAAAAGAGAAAAAGCCACCAAAATAGGAGCGCAAGACAAGAACTAAAACACTACACACAGGAAAACAGCAAAAAAGTCATAATAAGTCAGGGCGTGATGTGACAGGTGGTGACAGTGCACCTACTTTGAGACAAGAGCTATAGTGATGCATGGTTGGTTATGGTTTAAAGTCATATCCAACAATTGCGACAACGACTTTTTACTGCCAATTGAGTTTCGTTTTTAATGATTTCTGCTGGTGGTGTGCCTCCAGATTTTTTCAACGCAAAAAATGTGCCTTGGCTCAAAAAAGGTTGAAAAACACTGATGTAGACCACAAGGAAGTGTTTTAATTAAAAAAAAAAAAAAAAAAAAATGACTCCTTTAATGCGCCCGGTGCGCCTTGTATATGAAAAAAGATCGAAAATAGACCATTCATCGGCAGTGCGCCTTATAATCCGTTGCGCGCTATGGTCCGGAAAATACGGTATACGGCTCATGACCCGCAGTGACCAATAAAGAAATATATTTAGCTGTAAAGTGACAAAAAGTTAAGAATGATGACTTGAGTTTGCATGCACGACAATGACCTTCTGTTGTGTGCCACTAACATGTTCTCCCCCCGGGCTTCCCTTTAAAGGTCTGTTATTGTTTATCACAACAGAGTCGCTGGAGTCTCTAAAGAGGGCTCAGGGATAAGCAATATACTGGGAAAACGAAACGGAAGCGTTTACCATATGAAAGGAAATAGGAAATAAATGGAAAGGGAATGAGAAATAAAAAGATGTAGAAGTGAGATGAGGAGGGCGTGTGTCCTAAAGGAGAGGAGGAGAGGAAGGGATGGTATGAGAGAGAGAGAGAGCGAGGAGGAGGGGAGAGGGAGAAACGACGACATCGCTGTATTCCCCCGATGTGGCTTTTGTCTTGTTGGCTCTTTGCAGCTCCAGCTCGGAGGATTTACCACATCTACACTCCCGCTTAAAAATAGCTCTGCTTAACAATTTATTTAGCTTGAGTATTTCATCCTCTATTGTGTACCCTGAGAGTACTGATATACGGTATATACCAAACCCAAAACCAGTGAAGTTGGCACGTTGTGTAAATAAAAACAGAATACAATGATTTTTTTTAAAAGTACCCATGATTGTCACACACACACACACACACACACACAACACACACACACACACACACACACTAGGTGTGATGAAATTATTCTCTGCATTTGACCCATCACCCTTGATCACCCCCTGGGAAGTGAGGGGAGCAAAGGGCAGCAGCGGTGGCCACGCCCGGGAATATTTTTTTTTTTTGGTGATTTAACCCCCAATTCCAACCCTTGGTGCTGAGTGCCAATCAGGAAGGTAATAGGTCCCATTTTTATAGTCTTTGTTATGACTCAGCCGGGGTTTGAACTCACAACCTACCGATCTCAGGGCGGGCACTCTAACCACTAGGCCATCTACTCACAGTTTTGCAAATCCTTTTCAACTTATATTCAATTGGAATAGACTGCAAAGACAAGATATTTAATGTTGGAACTGAGAAAATTACTTTTTTTTTTTTCAAATAATCCTTAACTTAGAATCTAATGGCAGCAACACATTGCAAAAAAGTTGGCACAGGGGCATTTTTACCACTGTGTTACATGGCATTTCCTTTTAACAACACTCAGTAAACGTTTGGGAACTGAGGAGACCAATTTTTGAAGCTTATCAGGTGGAATTATTTCCCATTCTTGCTTGATGTACAGCTTAAGTTGTTCAACAGTCCGGGGGTCTCCGTTGTGGTATTTGACGTTTCATAATGCGCCACACATTTTCAATGGGAGACAGGTCTGGACTACAGGCAGGCCAGTCTAGTACCCACACTCTTTTACTACGAAGCCACGCTGTTGTAACACGTGCAGAATGTGGCTTGGCATTGTCTTGCTAAAATAAGCAGGGGCGTCCATGAAAAAGACGTTGCTTGGATGGCAATATATGTTGCTCCAAAACCTGTATGTACCTTTCAGCATTAATGGTGCCTTCACCGATGTGTAAGTTACCCATGCATTGGGCACTAATACACCCCCATACCATCACAGATGCTGGCTTTTGAACTTGGCGCCTATAACAATCCGGAAGGTTCTTTTCCTCCTTTGTCCGGAGGAGACAACGTCCACAGTTTCCAAAAACAATTTGAAATGTGGACTCGTCAGACCACAGAACACTTTTCCACTTTGCATCAGCCCATCTTAGATGAGCTCGGGCCCAGCGAAGCCAGCTGCGTTTCTGGGTGTTGTTGATAAATGGCTTTTGCTTTACATAGTAGAGTTTTGACTTGCACTTACAGATGGAGCGACCAACTGTAGTTACTGACAGTGGTTTTCTGAAGTGTTCCTGATCTCATGTGGTGATATCCTTTACACACTGATGTCGGTTTTTGATGCGGTACCGCCTGAGGGATTGAAGGTCACGGGCCTTGCCCCTTATGTGCAGTGATTTCTCCAGGTTCTCTGAACCTTTTGATGATGTTACGGACCGTAGACGGTGAAATCCCTAAAGTCCTTGCAATAGCTCGTTGAGAAATGTTGTTCTTAAACTGTTCAACAATTTGCTCACACATTTGTTCACAAAGTGGTGACCCTCGCCCCATCCTTGTTTGTGAATGACTGAGCATTTCATGGAAGCTGCTTTTATACCCAATCATGGCACCCACCTGTTCCCAATTAGCCTGTTCACCTGTGGGATGTTCCAAATAAATGTTTGATGAGCATTCCTCAACTTTCTCAGTCTTTTTTCCCACCTGTGCCAGATTTTTTAAAACATGTTGCAGGCATCAAATTCTAAATGAGCTAATATTTGCAAAAAATAACAAAGTTTTCCAGTTCGAACATTAAGTATCTTGTCTTTGCAGTCTATTCAATTGAATATAGGTTGAAAAAGATTTGCAAATCATTGTATTCTGTTTTTATTTCCCATTTACACAACGTGCCAACTTCACTGGTTTTGGGTTTTGTATTTGGATTATATCAGATCATTGTGCTTTCACAATCACTTCCTTGAGTTGGGATATTCCGAAAATCTTGTTTTTGTCCTCCATTGACCCCTAAAAGTACCCATCCAAAAAATAGATGTGCATCTTTCGGGATTTGACAGCAACTTTGATAAGTAGTATCACTTTTATTAAGTGGACACACAATAAAAACAATAACCACCAAACTAAGGATGGATACCGTTCATATTTGAACCGATACGGTACCCTTTGTACTTTTGTGTGTGTCAATAAATATTTGATAATAACATTTGATTTTTTTAATGTAACTGTGGGGGGAGGTGTAGCCAGCGCTGCCTGTAGGAGTAAAAGTCACCGCCGCTGTCCGTGGTGCTGAGGACGAGCGCCATCGGGCATGTGCTGACGGCGAGACACAGCTGGCAGGTGATTAGATTTCACAGGTGATACGTGTTAATCTAATCATCTGTTGTCTTTAAAAGTGAGCGGCCGGGTGCAGGAGGGGGAGGAAGTTTGGAGGGTGACTGAAAAGTCACGTTCGGAGAGAGAAAACTTTGCTTGAAAACATAGGATCATTAAAAACCTTATTAAACCTGCACGCTGGACTCCTGTGCCGTGTCTGACTGTGAAACTGCGGGGAAGCGACTTCCACAGTAACATTTAAAATATAGCTGAATATGTTAACTGCTATCAAGTTGTTATATCTTGTTTTCTGATTACACTAGACTCATTTACAATGCAGTTGCACTTCCAAGACATTAGATGGCAGTACTGTATAGGCCAGGGGTGTCCAAACTTTTCCCACTGAGGGCCGCACACGGAAAAATTAAAGCATGTGGGGGCCATTTTGATATTTTTCATTTTCAAACCATAACAAAATATATGCATTTTTTATTTATTTTACCTTTAGGGGTCCCGGGGACCATAAGGGGTCTCAGTCATTAAAATGTTAAAAATAAGTCAGATTATTACTATTTTTTAATTATTTAACGCTTACAGTAAATCTTTATATCAACTTCAAGTTGATATAAAGTAATACAAATTAAAAAAAATGTTTTATGGCTTTTCTGACAAAAATAACTTAGTTTTTTTTTATAGTAAAACCGAAATATGCAGTATTTAGTAATTAGAGCCCTAAAAGATCAATAATGCAGGACACCATTGATTTTAATTATTTCATATTTTTGAGTAATCACAGTGAAAAGATAAATAAAAAATCACTAAATATATTTGGGATCCAAAAGGTGCCCCACTCATAAAGTAATACATTTTTATTAGGTTTTTCTTTTACTTTCAACACTTAAGTTACGAGATCAACTTCAGATATATCTGTCGATTTTATGCTGGAACTATTATTTTGTTTGTTTTATGGGCTTTTGTCAAAGAAAACTTTGATGTTTTTATATGGCTACTACACAATATATGCAATATTTACCACATAAAACATTTTAAAGTGAAATATTTGAAGTAATTGGAGCCCTGAAAATAATTCATTATAACATGGATTTTTTGTCATTATTTTTTTTTTTTGAGCAATGGCAAAAAAAGAAAAATTAAGAAAGACAAAAGGAAAAAAAACAGCCTGCATAGCAGCTTTGGTGTCAAAATTGCAACTTTTTTTCGTTAGATTTCACCTCATTCCACTTTTTTTAATGTTCTTTTTTATTTTTACAATAGTATTTCCAGAATGTGTGGCGGGCCGGTAAACAATTAGCTGCGGGCCGCAAATGGCCCCCTGGCCGCACTTTGGACACCCCTGGTATAGGCTATCTGTGGTGTGTCTAAGTAGGTTTTTCCATGAAGCTGATTGTGTTATGTTGGGCCCTACAAAGTGTTTATACTGTTAGTACTGTGCTTATTACACACCTGATGTTTGATAGTAACATTCATCTTAGTTGTAGTTTTTATTACCAAATCTGGAGGTGTTGAAATCCCCATGTAAAATTGCTATATATATATATATATATATATATATATATATATATATATATATATATATATATATATATATATATATATATATATATATATATATATATATATATACACACATAAATATATATAAAGGTTTATTTGAAATAGGGACAGATACAGAAACATAGACATCTGAAACAGTTATCCAATGTATGCATCATAGTGTTTGGACCCAAAGCTAATTTACAACACTTGTCCCCAACAACAACACAGATCCAACATCATTAAAATAGGAAAATAAAAAGAATAAGGCAAAGATGAGTCGATAACAATGATAATAGTAGTAATACAGACAAAGTGCAGACTAGATAAAAACCAATTGGTAAAAACAAACTACTACGGCAAATCCAATGTAAATTAGCATCATTTTGGAAGAGTGGAGCCTTACTTTACGTCCAAGTCTTTTTTCTACCAAGCATACTGTCATAACGGGGTTTTCGCAGCTTACTGCGAGGTTTGTTCTCCCGGGATGCAAACGGACTATTCCGGACAAGGCTTGCAGGTAGGAACATATTTATTAATCTAACTACAAAATAACAGGCAAAAACTCTCTTAACTGTGGCATGAATTAAACAAGACTTACGTAGAGGGTTGCGTGACAATAGCGTGAAGCAAACAACTAGCCTAAACTATAGCATAGCAAGAAACAATGGCATGGAACAACTATGAAACTGTGACATGAAACAACTAACATGGACTATGGCATAGAACAGTGGTTCTTAACCTTGTTGGAGGTACCGAACCCCACCAGTTTCATATGCGCATTCGCCGAACCCTTCTTTAGTGAAAAATAAAATGGTTTTTTTTTTCAAATTCAAGACAAAGTTATATGGTTTTGGTAACACTTTAGTATGGGGAACATATTCTAAGTAACAAAGACTTAATTTAGAGTTATTTGGACACTAGGGGAACATATTCTAAGTAATAAAGACTTAAAGGCCTACTGAAACCCACTACTACCGACCACGCAGTCTGATAGTTTATATATCAATGATGAAATCTTAACATTGCAACACATGCCAATACGGCCGGGTTAACTTATAAAGTGACATTTTAAATTTCCAGCGAAACTTACGGTTGAAAACGTCTATGTATGATGACGTGTGCGCGTGACGTCAATGGTTGAAATGGAAGTATTCGGACCCCATTGGATCCAATACAAAAAGCTCTGTTTTCATCGCAAAATTCCACAGTATTCTGGACATCTGTGTTGGTGAATCTTTTGCAATTTGTTTAATGAACAATGAAGACTGCAAAGAAGAAAGCTGTAGGTGGGATCGGTGTATTAGCGGCGGACTACAGCAACACAACCAGGAGGACTTTGAGATGATAGCAGGCTAGCCGCCGACCGCATCTATGATCGGGTGAATTCCTTCGTCGCTCCGTCGATCGCTGGAACGCAGGTGAGCACGGGTGTTGATGAGCAGATGAGGGCTGGCGTAGGTGGAGCGCTAATGTTTTTATCATAGCTTTGACGAGGTCCCGTAGCTAAGTTAGCTTCAATGGCGTCATTAGCAACAGCATTGTTAAGCTTCGCCAGGCTGGAAAGCATTAACCGTGTAGTTACAGGTCCATGGTTTAATAGTATTGTTGATTTTCTGTCTATCCTTCCAGTCAGGGGTTTATTTATTTTGTTTCTATCTGCATTTAAGCCCGATGCTATCACGTTAGCTCCGTAGCTAAAGAGCTTCGTCGATGTATTGTCGTGGAGATAAAAGTCACTGTGAATGTCCATTTCACGTTCTCGACTCTCATTTTCAAGAGGATATAGTATCCGAGGTGGTTTAAAATACAAATCCGTGATCCACAATAGAAAAAGGAGAGAGTGTGGAATCCAATGAGCCAGCTTGTACCTAAATTACGGTCAGAGCGAAAAAAGATACGTCCTGCACTGCACTCTAGTCCTTCACTCTCACGTTCCTCATCCACAAATCTTTCATCCTCGCTCAAATTAATGGGGTAATCGTCACTTTCTCGGTCCGAATCGCTCTCGCTGCTGGTGTAAACAATGGGGAAATGTGAGGAGCCCTTCAACCTGCGACGTCACGCTACTTCCGGTACAGGCAAGGCTTTTTTATCAGCGACCAAAAGTTGCAAACTTTATCGTCGATGTTCTCTACTAAATCCTTTCAGCAAAAATATGGCAATATCGCGAAATGATCAAGTATGACACATAGAATGGACCTGCTATCCCCGTTTGAATAAGAACATTTCATTTCAGTAGGCCTTTAAGTAATAGTGTACCAAAATATATCATTTTCATCTTTAAAATGTCCACATTTATATAAACAAAGCATCTTGTGTTTGTGGCATGTTGAGTGGACTCGCTGTTTAGAAGTGCGTGGCTTCAGGGGAGTGCACACGTGCCAAGAGCTGGCACTGGATGAACATTGAATTATGAATGAAATACAGCACTTAGCTTATCATGTGACATTCTATCAAGCACTTCTGAGAATACAGTGACTATCTTTTGGATCACAACAATTAAAAAAGCTGAGAAATTGAATTGCATGCTACAGTAGATGCAGGTGGGGCCTAATTAGGCAGTTGAGGCACTTTGGAGTTTAAAACAAATATACTATTTCATATACGTTCATTCATGTTAATACAGGCGGCTCATTAACAGGCTAACACGGAAAAAAACAACAATATTTCACTTTTTTAATACAAACTCCAAAACCAGTGAAGTTGGCACGTTGTGTAAATGGTAAATAAAAACAGAATACAATGATTTGCAAATCCTTTTCAACTTATATTCAATTGAATAGACTGCAAAGACAAGATATTTAATGTTCGAACTTAATTTAATGGCAGCAACACATTGCAAAAAAGTTGGCACAGGGGCATTTTTACCACTGTGTTACATGGCCTTTCCTTTTAACAACGTTTGGGAACTGAGGAGACCAACTTTTTAAGCTTTTCAGGTGAAACTTTCCCATGCTTGCTTGATGTACAGCAGGGGTGTCCAAAGTGCGGCCCGGTGGCCATTTGCGGCCCGCAGGTAATTTTTTAACGGCCCCGCGGCACATTCTAAAAATACGATTCAAAAAATAAAAAACATAAAAAGTGGTATAAAAGAGCAAACAGGTGAAATGTAACAAGATCATGTTGCAATTTTACTCTAATAACACAAAGCTGCCATGCAGGCTGTTTCTTTCTTTAAAAAATAATAATGAATCCAAATCAATGTCATTATGAATTATTGACCTATTCAAAGCTCCAATTACGTCACATTAAATATTCCACTTTGGTATATTTTTTGGGGAAAATATTTTGTGTCTGCCATATAAAAAACTAAGCTGTTTTGTTTAAAGAAGGGCCTAAAACGGACAAACAAAAAACATAAACAACAACAAAAGTTATAACTGCCGGATCGATCTGAAGTTGATCTTGAGACTATTGTGTTAAAAGTTAAAAAAAAAAGTATGATTTATTTTTTAATACTTTACTAACCAGGACACTTTTGAATCCCCAATAATTTTAGTGGGACTTTCTTTTTTTAAGTGTCTATTTTAGTTGCTCAAAAATAATAATGAATTAATGTTGTTATGAGTTATGCTATGAACTCCAATTATTATATAATCTCAAATATTCCACTTTAAAATGTTATTGGGGGAAAATATTGCATATTTTGTGTTTTTTCCATAAAAAAAAAAGGGTTTTCTTTGACAATAAGAGCATACAACTTAAATCTTGAAAAAACACTTTATATTGACAGATAGACCTAATGTTGATCTGGAGATTTAGACTTTGAATAATAATAATAATACTAAATAATGACACATTTTTTATATATTTTTTAACCTAAACCCTTTGGGGTCCCCAGGATCAAGCCTGAGTGGAGGCCTAAATGTATATTTTTTTATACATATATTGTATTGTTTTTTAAAATAAAACATATCAAAATGGCCCCGGCTTGCTTTGATATTTCAGTGTGCGGACCTCAGTGGAAAAAGTTTGGACACCCCTGATGTACAGAATGACCAACCTGGCAAAGAAGTATGAAAATAGCACCGCTAGTAATGAGTCGATACAGCCAACCAATGACGCTAAAATGATACAGATCAACAGCGGACATTGTTTCATGTAAATATAACAACACATCTTTATTTCCACTAACTGCTAAATGTCTCTCAACTGAACTTAAAGAAAAAAACAACGGACTTCTACAATCAAAGTATCAATCAAAGAAGAGGACAGGCGCATACAAATGAAAAGGGAGACCCCAAATTGTCTTTGATTATAGAAAAGTACAAAACCCAAAACTAGTGAAGTTGGCACGTTGTGTAAATTGTAAAAAAAAAAGAATACAATGATTTGCAAATCCTTTTGAACTTATATTCAATTGAATAGACTGCAAAGACAAGATACTTAACGTTCGAACTGAGACGTTTTTTTGCAAATATTAGCTCATTTGGAATTTGATGCCTGCAACTATGCAAAGCGAAAGCCATTTATCAACAACACCCAGAAACGCCGCCGGCTTCGCTGGGCCCGAGCTCATCTAAGATGGACTGATGCAAAGTGGAAAAGTGTTCTGTGGTCTGACAAGTCCACATTTCAAATTGTTTTTGGAAACTGTGGACGGCATGTCCTCTGGAACAAGAGGAAAAGAACCATCCGGATTGTTATAGGCGCAAAGTTCGAAAGCCAGCACCTGTGATGGTATGGGGGTGTATTAGTGCCCAAGACATGGGTAACTTACACATCTGTGAAGGCGCCATTAATGCTGAAAGGTACATACAGGTTTTGGAGCAACATATGTTACCATCCGAGCAACGTTACCATGGACACCCCTGCTTATTTCAGCAAGACAATGCCAAGCCACGTGTTACATCAACGTGGCTTCATAGTAAAAGAGTGCGGGTACTAGACTGGCCTGCCTGTAGTCCAGACCTGTCTCCCATTGAAAATGTGTGGCGCATTATGAAGCCTAAAATACCACAATGGAGACCCCCGGACTGTTGAACAACTTAAGCTGTACATCAAGCAAGAATGGGAAATAATTCCACCTGAGAAGCTTAAAAAATGTGTCTCCTCAGTTCCCAAACGTTTACTGAGTGTTGTTAAAAGGAAAGGCCATGTAACACAGTGGTGAACATGCCCTTTCCCAACTACTTTGGCACGTGTTGCAGCCATGAAATTCTAAGTTAATTATTATTTGCAAAAAAAAAAAATAAAGTATGAGTTTGAACATCAAATATGTTGTCTTTGTAGTGCATTCAATTGAATATGGGTTGAAAAGGATTTGCAAATCATTGTATTCCATTTATATTTACATCTAACACAATTTCCCAACTCATATGGAAACAGGGTTTGTATATATATATATATATATATATATATATATATATATATATATATATATATATATATATATATATATATATATATATATATATATATATATATATAGTGGGGGGAGGTGCAGTCAGCGCTGCTTGTAGGAGGAAAAGTCACTGCCGCTGTCCATGGTACTGAGGACGAGCACCAGCGGGCAGGTGATTAGATTTTACAGGTGGTACGTGTTAATCTAATCATCTGTTGTCTTTAACAGTAAGACATAACATAAAGGACATATATTAGTTTCACCTTGCAAATCTAATAAAGGAACCATTTCACAACATTTGATATTCGTACAGTTACCTACTCAGTGGCCTAGTGGTTAGAGTGTCCGCCCTGAGATCGGTAGGTTGTGAGTTCAAACCCTGGCCGGGTCATACCAAAGACTATAAAAATGGGACCCATTACCTCCCTGCTTGGCACTCAGCATCAAGGGTTGGAATTGGGGGTTAAATCACCAAAAATGATTCCCGGGCGCGGCACTGCTGCTGCCCACTGCTCCCCTCACCTCCCAGGGGGTGATCAAGGGGATGGGTCAAATGCAGAGGACAAATTTCACCACACCTAGTGTGTGTGACAATCATTGGTACTTTAACTTTAACAGTGAGATGCTCTTCTGCACAGTCTTGCTTTTAACAAGTGTTTTAACAAGGTCTACTTTTTACTTGGTATCTGGTCTTTTTCTCTCTATAAACTCTGGTAAATTCCCAAAACACACGAGTAGACCCACACACTGCAAAAACTGAAATCTAAGTAAGATTAAATATCTCAAATAAGGGTTATATTTGTTTATTTTCTGTCTGATAAGGTAATTCTTCTCACTAAGCAGATTTTATGTTAGAGTGTTTTACTTGTTTTAAGGGTTTTGGTCCTAAATTATCTCAGTAAGATATTACAGCTTGTTGCTGAAATTGTATGACCAATATTGAGTAAAACATGCTTGAAACTAGAATATCAACTGTTGCAAAGCTGTGTCATCAACACTCACAAGTATAAAAATACTTTTTTCAAGTAATCATTTCTTACTTCAAGCATGAAAAAAAATCATGATGCAGAGCGCATATCATTATGTCTGTCACGACGTGGACTGTGGGGGGTTTGTTTTCCCGAGATGCAAGAGAAACTGGAGCGGACATGGCGTGAAGGTAAGGACATGATTTAATTAACACTAATAAAGGAACAAACAAAAAGCGCGCACAAGGCGGAGGTACAAACTTGGCTAATGGAAGCAAAAACTAGCACTTGGGCAAAAGCTATGGACATGAATAAACAAAAGGCTTTAACTATGAAAACGAGCAGCATGAATCGTGGTATCACATGACATAAGCAAGACTTACATGATCACAGACATGACAATGTCAAGATAATGGCACTAGCATTTACTTAATTTAAGAATATTTTCCAACGTATTGAGAAAAAAATTCTCTTTTTTTTTCCTATCAAAAAAAGTGCACTTGTTATTAGTGAGAATATACTTATTTTAATGTGTTTTGGGGTTCATTGAGGTTAGCTAATTTTACTTGTTTTGGAAAGTCTTGACAAGCCGAATTTTCTTGTTCTATTGGCAGATAATTTTGCTTAGTTCAAATAAAATACCCCTCATTTTTGTATTTTTTTTCCTTGTTTTTGAACACTGACTTTTTGCAGTGCAGTCTGAAATACTTTGATCGTTCTTCCCTTCAAAAGTGTAGCATTTTGAACCTGCTGCCGTGTGATTGGATAATTGGATAGTTGCCATTTGGTGTACTAAAACAAGCAATCAGCGAGTTTAGTGTTGACACAACACTCCTGTTTCAAGGACACGTTTTGAGCCAAAGAAGGAAATAAAACACGGCTATTACCGCGGCAATATCCATTTTGCCCTTGGGATACGTCCGTCGAGAGTCTTCTGAGCGTACTTGAAGGGGAAGATATTGAACAGGGCACGCTCAAAGTTGATCGCTCTTAAAACATACGCTATGAAAGGCCTTTAAAGAGCCAAGACAAAAAGGCTTGGCGTCTGCATGGAGCAGGGAGGGTGCTTCAGTAGGCGAGGTTAAAAGGGGGTCATCAGTCTTTGTAGTGCAGCCAATCTAATTTTCTGCAGTAATGTGATGACTCGACAATGGCGGGGCCAGCGGGGATGGAGACGGTGGGAGACGGGAAGTAGGACATCAAATGAGGAAGTGACTGAATTCACTTTTGTTGGGACTGAAATCCTGATGGCTCCCGCGATGAACTCACATGGCGCCATGCCTCGGAAACTCCTATCAACTATTTTTGCCTGTTTGCTACATTATGATAGGATTGTATTGCTGCCTCTAATGTTTTTTATTCCACTCGACTATACCTACTTTGATCATTCATGTGGTGCAAATCTTTATTTATGTATATATATATATATATATATATATATATATATATATATATATATATATATATATATATACACACGTGTGTATATGTATGTATTTATGTATATATATATATATATATATATATATATATATATATATATGTATATATATATGTATGTATGTATGTATGTATGTATGTATGTATGTATGTATGTATGTGTATATATATATATATATATATATATATATATATATATATATATATATATATATATATATATATATATATATATATATATATATATATATATATATATACACACACACACATACAGTATAGGCCAAAGGTTGACACACCTTGTCATTTCAATGCGTTTTCTTTATTTTATGACTATTTACAATGTAGATTGTCACTGAAGGCATCAAAACTATGACCCGTGAAGTGAAAACCCTTTCAGATGACTACCTTTTGAAGCTCATCGAGAGAATGCCAAGAGTGTGCAAAACAGTAATCAGAGCAAAGGGTGACTATTTTGAAAAAAAAAAACCTAGGAAATAAAACATGTTTTCAGTTATTTCACCTTTTTTTGTTAAGTACATAACTCCACATGTGTTCATTCATAGTTTTGATGCCTTCAGTGAAAATCTACAATGTAAATAGTCATGAAAATAAAGAAAACTCATTTGATAAGAAGGTGTGTCCAAACTTTTGGCCTGTACTGTGTGGATGTGTGTGTGTGTATATCCATCCATCCATTTTCTACCGCTTGTCCCTTTTGGGGTCGCGGGGGGCGCTGAAACCTATCTCAGCTACAATCGGGCGGAAGGCGGGGTACACCCTGGACAAGTCGCCACCTCATCGCAGGGCCAACACAGATAGACAGACAACAATATATATATATATATATATATACACATATATATATATATATATACTTATATACACATACCTGTGTGTGTGTGTGTAGGTATGTGTGTATATCTATATATATACATATATATACACTACCGTTCAAAAGTTTGGGGTCACATTGAAATGTCCTTATTTTTTAAGGAAAAGCAGTGTACTTTTCAATGAAGATAACTTTAAACTAGTCTTAACTTTAAACAAATACACTCTATACATTGCTAATGTGGTAAATGACTATTCTAGCTGCAAATGTCTGGTTTTTGGTGCAATATCTACATAGGTGTATAGAGGCCCATTTCCAGCAACTATCACTCCTGTGTTCTAATGGTACAATGTGTTTGCTCATTGGCTCAGAAGGCTAATTGATGATTAGAAAACCCTTATGCAATCATGTTCACACATCTGAAAACAGTTTAGCTTGTTACAGAAGCTACAAAACTGACCTTCCTTTGAGCAGATTGAGTTTCTGGAGCATCACATTTGTGGGGTCAATTAAACGCTCAAAATGGCCAGAAAAAGAGAACTTTCATCTGAAACTCGACAGTCTATTCTTGTTCTTAGAAATGAAGGCTATTCCACAAAATTGTTTGGGTGACCCCTAACCTTTGAACAGTAGTATATATATATATATATATATATATATATATATATATATATATATATATATATATATATATATATATCTACATATCAATCAATCAATCAATCAATGTTTATTTATATAGCCCTAAATCACAAGTGTCTCAAAGGGCTGTACAAGCCACAACGACATCCTCGGTACAGAGCCCACATACGGTATATATATATCTACATCTACATATATATATATGTATATATATATATATATACATATATATTATACATATATATATACATATATATATATATATATAAACATATATATACATATATACATACATATACATATATATATACATATACATATATATACACATATACATATATATATATATATATATACATATATACATATATATACACATATACATATATATATATATATATATATATACATATACATATATATATATATATATATACATATATATATATATACATATACATATATATATACATACATATATATATATATATATATATATATATATATATATATATATATATATATATATATATATATATATATATATATATATATATATATATATATATATATATATATATATATATATATACACACACAGTATATACTATTCATCAAAAAGCACTTATATTTTTCTGCAACAAAGATAATGATGCATTATATTCTGTTCTACTCTATTCTTATTACTATGGAGCTAAATTAGGACCAAAAGTTTTGTACTTTAAAAAAAAACAACATAAAACTGAAAAATGAAGTTTTCATGTTGAATTTTGAAAAATACATCAGTCTATTCAAAACGAAAAAAATAACTGCACAAAATGTGTGTTTGGGTTTAGTAAAATTATGTTTCACTCAGGTAATTCTCTTGAACAATTTTTGAAAATATATTTATTTATATTCCATTTTCTTATTGTTTACTTTGACATTTGAGCGTCTGTTTTTTTCTCCTAGTTCGCAATCTTTCTTTTTTGGATTCAGACTTTTGGCCCAAATTTAGTGTGGTATTAACTGAAAGTTATGAAAGCTAAGCAAAAAGGACATCGGCCGTTCCTTAAAATGTAGCCCTTCAGGGACTTTATGACAACAACACAAATCAACCCCACCAGTGGTCCCCAAAATATTTTATCGGGAAAATTGAAAAAAAGATAAAAAGCCCAAAGTTTCTGTAGCGCGATTTAATTCGGTTTCATTGTGCTTCCCCGATCTTTTAATTTCCCAATTTATTTAGCCATTCTTGAACGCACCATAGTGCAAGAGATCAAGCAAAACCAATGTCGCCGAATTTGCTTTTATAAATCACTTTGGGCTTATTTTGTACACTGCAAAAAAGACCTGACAATATATAAGATAAAAAGACTCGATATTTCTGAAAAAACACCAAAATCTAGCAAAATTATCCATCCATGCAGCTCGTTTACTTTATCTGATAAGACATCTGAAAATTAGCAGGACTTTTAAATTGAAAAAAGCATTTTAGTTTTAAACAAGAATAGACAATATATTATTATTCATGTTAAAATTAAGATTATGATGTAAAATCAATGACTAAAAATAAGTAAATATCTCTTAAGACTAGGGACATTTCTATAAATATTTTTTAAAGTCTTGACAATTGGCAAATAAATTGCAGTGTAACGAGTAGTTGTTTGTGTCTGCGGGAATCCCCCCTTTGTCTCCCAGCTCCCCACAATAAACAAAAACGCAAGTGCGCGAGGTTCGCTCTCCAAACCGTGCTTGCTGGCTACCGCAGACGCCCGTCCGCTTGCGTCGCCTTCGAGCGAGGAGACTAGTAGGCGTGGGAATGAGTGGCAGGAAGTGCAGCAAACATGAGAAAAATAGAACAAAAAATGGTAGAAGAATTCCCACCGTGAAGATTAGATGTAGAGAGACTAAAGGATTTAAATGAGGACATGGTACAGGGAGACGAGACAAACTGAGATAAGAATAGGAGCCTAAATGTCACATATCCATCACAGTTAAACAAATTAAGGTATTCATTTTGCGATTTGAATTTCATGTTGTGCCTGTCTTGGTTTGGTACACGCCTAATAAATTAATAGCATTGCATTACGTTCCCTGACGGTGGAGCCGCCTGTGAAAAATCAGATTTAAATCTGAAAAAATTAAAAAAACCACTTATTTATGTTTTGAACACACACTGCTGTATTTCTCAAAACTCGGATTTTCAACTTCAAAGTTTTTCCTTTGAAGTCCAAAAAGTTTTGTCCCAATTTAACAGTAGCTCCTTATATTATGAGGTCATCATATACATACCACTGTTTGAACTTCAATGTTAAAGTTAAAAAGTTAAAGTACCAATGATAGTCACACACACACTAAGTGTGGTGAAATTATCCTCTGCATTTGACCCATCCCCTTGTTCACCCCCCTGGGAGGTGAGGGGAGCAGTGGGCAGCAGTGGTGGCCACGCCCGGGAATCATTTTTGGTGATTTAACCCCCAATTCCAACCCTTGATGCTTAGTGCCAAGCAGGGAGGTAATGGGTACCATGTTTATAGTCTTTGGTATGACTCGGCCAGGGTTTGAACTCACAACCTACCGCTCTCAGGGCGTACACTCTAACCACTAGGCCATTGAGAAGGTTTATAACATTGCTTGGATGGCAACATATGTTGCTCCAAAACGTGTATGTACATTTCAGCATTAATGGTGCCTTCACAGATGAGTAAGTTACCCATGCCTTGGGCACTAATACACCCCCATACCATCACAGATGCTGGCTTTTCAACTTTGCGCCTATAACAATCCGGATGGTTCTTTTCCTCTTTAGTCCGGAGGGCACGACGTCCACAGTTTCCAAAAACAATTTGAAATGTGGACTCGTCAGACCACAGAACACTTTTCCACTTTGCATCAGTCCATCTTAGATGACCTTGGGCCCAGTGAAGCCGGCGGCGTTTCTGGGTGTTGTTGATAAGTGGCTTTGGCTTTGCATAGTAGAGTTTTAACTTGCACTTACAGATGTAGCGACAAACTGTAGTTACTAACAGTGGTTTTCTGAAGTGTTCCTGAGCCCATGTGGTGATATCTTTTACACGCTGATGTCGGTTTTTTATGCAGTAGCGCTTGAGGGATTGAAGGTCACGAGCAGTCATAGTTACATGTAGTGATTTCTCCAGATTCTCTGAATTTTGATGATATTACGGACCGTAGATGGTGAAATCCCTAAATTCCTTGCAATAGCTCGTTGAGAAAGGTTTTTCTTAAACTGTTCGACAATTTGCTCTCACATTTCTTGACAAAGTGGTGACCCTCGCCCCATCCTTGTTTGTGAATGACTGAGCATTTCATGGAAGCTGCTTTTATACCCAATCATGGCACCCACCTGTTCCCATGTAGGATGTTCCAAATAAGTGTTTCCTCAACTTTATCAGTATTTATTGCCACCTTTCCCAACTTCTTTGTCACGTGTTGCTGGCATCAAATTCTAAAGTTAATGATTATTTGCAAAAAAAAAAAAAAGTTTATCAGTTTGAACATCAAATATCTTGTCTTTGTAACATATTCAACTGAATATGGGTTGAAAATGATTTGCAAATCATTGTATTCCGTTTATATTTACATCTAACACAATTTCCCAACTCATATGGAAACAGGGTTTGTAGATGACCTCGGGCCCAGTGAAGCCGGCGGCGTTTCTGGGTGTTGTTGATAAGTGGCTTTGGCATTGCATAGTAGAGTTTTAACTTGCACTTACAGATGTAGCGACCAACTGTAGTTACTGACACTGGTTTTCTGAAGTGTTCATGAGCCCATGTGGTGATATCCTTTACACACTGATGTCGGTTTTTGATTAACCCTGTGATTAATCTGATTCAAAATGTTAATTGTTTGACAGCACGAGTTTACAGATATCGTCTTTATCCTTAATGAAGGTTGCAGCATTTGTGCAGCAATGCCATCAGAAGGTCCTAAACACGTAAAGAAGGGAAAGTGTTAAATGTTAATTATAAAGAACCACCACTACATATTTATCTGCCGTACACTTTTACTAGTTATTTTTTTTCATGTCGTAACCATGAAACGTGGAAACATGACGACTGGCTGTACTAACAACTCACACTGTGGAATTTTTTTTTCTGAGGGCCAGAAGATGACACGTATGTGAGAGGACCACTTATACTTGTCAGAAGTCCACGACCAAAGTGAAAATAAATCATATTAAAAGATGATAAAGCCCTGACTATTTGCCACGGACAGACACGGAGTATATTTTGCAGATAAATGAAGGTGTAAGTGAAATTAAGGCTTCCTCCCTGGGAGCAAAGTAATCATCATAAAAAGAAAATATCATTTTATCTCCATTAAAAACTTTTGGAAACACTTAAATTTTTCCTGAGTGTCTGTGGGATTAAGGGAACCTCAACTCATTTGCTTGTCTGGTAATTAAATAAGAGATAAAGTCGACAATTAGTTCCGCCAGTGCATTTTAAACTAGTGGTACTTGCTGAAAGTGCATGGGAGGATGTTCTTGTGTGGGCAAGTGCAAACATTTGTCAAAGCACACTTTGGAAGTGTGTTCTTAGGGTGTTGAGACGAGATGATTTGTGTATATTTCATATACTCTCAATAGGCGGCCAAACATAATCCAGACAAGGAAACCATACGGTTTTATGTACCGTTGGTTTGTCAGTTAGTAATATAACTCAAAAAGGTATGTGAGGATTTTCATGACATTTTAAGGAAATGTTAGAAATGGGTGAGGAACACCTGATATATATATATTTTTAACATCCCAAACCTCTATTTTATTTATTTATTTATTTTTATTTTTTGTCCTGTCCAGCTTCTCAGGCAAATCATATAGTATATGTAGATGCCCATATCGGCTGTTCAGATTTACTTTACAAAAGGATACTTCTCTTGTTGCCTTATTTGTATTTGACTTTATTACATGTATTTATATTATCATTTGGTGCAGCCGGGCCGGAGCAAATACGATATGTACAACTATGATGGTAAAAGTGATAGCAAAGAAGCAGTTAGTGAAATAAATAATAATACAGAAATGACAATGAGCATTATTACACTACAAATGGAGCAATACAAATACAAATACAAATAGAAATAGCACCATTGATCATGAACAATACCAATAATTTACCTCTATTATCAACAATACAGTTGTTCAAAGGCAACAATTCATATACGTGATGATAACTCGAGATACAAAACAAAGCAGAAAAATGGAGGGGAAGAAAGAGAAGCAACCTATATTAACCTTGTAGATTGTTGACCTCTATTTTAAAGTGTATGCTCGGTAGCCCCGCCTCCCCCAATAAAGACAGTGGGCGACAAGATGTCAACTTTGACCCCAAAGGATTTATAGATTTAACAAAAGCATTTGACAATTAATAACAGCATCTTAATAAACAAATTAGAAAGGTATGGAATCAGAGGGTTGGTATTGAACTGGGTAAGAAGCTACTTAAAGGCCTACTGAAACCCACTACTACCGACCACGCAGTCTGATAGTTTATATATCAATGATGAAATCTTAACATTGCAACACATGCCAATACGGCCGGGTTAACTTATAAAGTGCAATTTTAAATTTCCCGGGAAACTTCCGGCTGAAAACGTCTCTGTATGATGACGTTTGAGCGTGACGTCACTGGTTGAAGCAGACATTTTGGAATAGCACGGTAGCCAGCTTAAGTCGTCTGTTTTCATCGCAAAATTCCACAGTATTCTGGACATCTGTGTTGGTGAATCTTTTGCAATTTGTTCAATTAACAATGGAGACTGCATAGAAGAAAGCTGTAGGTGGGATCGGTGTATTAGCGGCTGGCTACAGCAACACAACCAGGAGGACTTTGAGTTGGATAGCAGACGCGCTACCGTGAGTACAGCTTTGGCTTCCAAACATTTGATCGCTTGCCCGTACGTGTGTGTCGTTATGTGCATGTCACATACGTAACTTTGGGGAAATATATGTTTCTTGCCGACTCTGATGGCGGCCGGGGTGTCGTCGAAAGCTACAACGCCCGCCGCCGCGCCGTTGTCCTCACCTTGACTTCATCCGTCTGCGGGCCGCCGACCGCACCGATCATCGTGGTGAAGTCCTTCGTCACGCCGTCGATCGCTGGAACGCAGGTGAGCACGGGTGGTGATGAGCAGATGAGAGCTGGCGTAGGTGGAGAGCTAATGTTTTTAGCATAGCTCTGTCGAGGTCCCGTAGCTAAGTTAGCTTCAATGGCGTCATTAGCAACAGCATTGCTAGGGTTCGCCAGGCGGGACAGCATTAACCGTGTGGTTACAGGTCCAGGGTTTGGTTCGGTGTCCCCTGATAGTAGAAGTAATAGTAGTATTGTTGATCTTTTGTCTATCCTTCCAGTCAGGGGCTTATTTGTTTTGTTTCTATCTGCAGTTAAGCACGATGCTATCACGTTAGCTCCGTAGCTAAAGTGTTTCGCCGATGTATTGTCGTGGAGATAAAAGTCACTGTGAATGTCCATTTTGCGTTCTCGACTCTCATTTTCAAGAGGATATAGTATCTGAGGTGGTTTGAAATACAAATCCGTGATCCACAATAGAAAAAGGAGAGAGTGTGGAATCCAATGATCCCTTGTACCTAAGTTACGGTCAGAGCGAAAAAAGATACGTCCTGCACTGCACTCTAATCCTTCAATCTCACGTTCCTCATCCACAAATCTTTCATCCTGGCTCAAATTAATGGGGTAATCGTTGCTTTCTCGGTCCGAATCGCTCTCGCTGCTGGTGTAAACAATGTGCAAATGTTCAACCTGTGACGTCACGCTACTTCCGGTACAGGCAAGGCTTTTTTATCAGCGACCAAAACTTTATCGTCGATGTTCTCTACTAAATCCTTTCAGCAAAAATATGGCAATATTGCAAAATGATCAAGTATGACACATAGAATGGATCTGCTATCCCCGTTTAAATAAGAAAATTTCATTTCAGTAGGCCTTTAACCAACAGGAAACAATACGTGAAGATAGGCGAACACATTTCCACAAAGCTGAAAATATTTTGTGGCGTACCTCAGGGATCAATACTTGGACCACAATTGTTTATAATCTCTATATAAACAATATTTGTAATGGTACAAAGGACTTAAAGTTAGTTTTTTTTGGGCAAAGTGGCAAAAAAGACTGAGAGAGTTTATGAATGCTCACCAAACACTTATTTGGAACATCCCACAGGTGAACAGGCTAATTGGGAACAGGTGGGTGCCATAATTGGGTATAAAAGCAGCTTCCATGAAATGCTCAGTCATTCAAAAACAAGGATGGGGTGAGGGTCACCACTTTGTGAACAAATGCGTGAGCAAATTGTCCAACAGTTTAAGAACAACATTTCTCAACGAGCTATTGCAAGGAATTTAGGGATTTCACCATCTACGGTCCGTAATATCATCAAAAGGTTCAGAAAATCTGGAGAAATCACTGCACATAAGCGATGATATTACGGATATTCGATCCCTCAGACGGTACTGCATCAAAAAGAGACATCAGTGTGTAAAGGATATCACCACATGGACTCAGGAACACTTCAGAAAACCACTGTCAGTAACTACAGTTGGTCGCTACATCTGTAAGTGCAAGTTAAAACTCTACTATTTATTTATGTATTTACTATGTAAAGTGAAAGACATTTATCAACAACACCCAGAAACGTTTGTTTTTCTTTTTGAAAGGCATGTTACATGTTAAAAATGTGCTGTTTCAGTGGCCATGCACCAGATTTCAATTAATTTCAATGGAAGACTTTGATTTGATTATGCTTTAAGAGCTCTGTCACAGAAGCAATTAAGCTTGTAAGTTGAGTTACTACTATACTTGATTCAGTCGAGTCACCTGACAGTGACCCGTGTGTGCCAGTTTCTGAATGACCGTACACTTTGAGTAAAAACCATACACACATTTTTATAAATTGGACTCCAGCTATTTTCCGTAGTTAGGTCTTTGCAGTCAAGCACTTTGCAGATCATATTCCTGGAATGGTTTCATTAACTTTAAAGCCTTTTCTCTCTCTCCTAACCCGGGGCTAACACATAAACATTCTGATTGCAGTTGTGTAAATGTACAGTGCAGCCGGAAAGTATTCACATCGCTTCAATATTTCCACATTTTGTTACGTTGCAGCCTCTTTCCAAAATGGAATCAATTAATATTTGTCCTCAAAATTCTACACACAATACCCCATAATGGGGGTGGGACCTTATATATAGACTAGGGATGTACGGTATACCAATACTAATAAAGTACCGCGGTATTAATGAACTAAAAAAAGGTACTATACTGCCAATAAGAAATACTTGTATATTTTTTTTTTTCATCGATGTGAGGCGCGCCGTGGTGATGTTGCTGGTAAACGAGCCACGCAGCGTGTTAGTGAATACACACACACGCACAGCACTTGCAAGCAGAAACAGTGTGAAGACAGATGAGGGAGAATGGACATATTTTGGCTTTGGGGCTATAAACACTGAAGCGTCACTCTGCAAGCAGTGCTTTAAAATAGTGGTCCCCAACCACCTGGCCGCACAAGTACCGATTGGTACCGGGCCGCACAAGAAATAAAAAATAAAAAAATAAAAAATAAAATTGTTTTTTTTAAAACATTTTATTAAATCAACATAAAAAACACAATATATACATTATATATCAATATAGATCAATACGGTCTGCAGGGATACAGTCCGTAAGCACACATTATTGTATTTATTTATGAAAAAAAATAAAAATAAAATAAAAAATAAAAAAATCCCCCCCGGTCCGTGGGACAAATTTTCAAGCGTTGACCGGTCCGCAGCTACAAAAAGGTTGGGGACCACTGCTTTAAAACATAGCTAGAGACTGTCTCTCAGTCATGTTTTAGCTACTTCTAAATCACTAATCCTCGCCTCCATGGCGACAAATATGCTGATACGCTGATTAAATGGGTTCCAACATTAGCATGGCAATGTGAAACGTATGGAGACAGCCAAATCACATGATAAAATAATTCCTCATTCGTGTTTGCATATTGTGGACTACATGTACCAAGTTATATGGCAATCTGAAACGTTTGAAACCGTAGCGTATAGGCATACCTTGGTAAAATGTCTCTTTAGTTTTGGGCGTATGTTAGGCTGCTAAGCATGCTCTACTTATTTTCACCAGTATAACCATTGCTAGTTGGTTGTAGTTCGTTTTAGTCTTTGTTTTTTGATAGTACTGACAATAACCATATGATTGCCATTTGTTGTGATATTGTATGCAGGCATGATGTACTTCTTCTTGAAAATAGCCTAATTTCTGTGTAAAATGTGTTAGTTAGAGATTTGTTATTGACAAAACGCTTGTCTATTCAGCTATTATGGTCCCAGCACCTCAACCCCTAGTAAGAGGCAGTGGAAGTTTGAAGTTCCTTGGAGTAGCCTAGTCCATCAAGCTGGATTCGGTTGCATATCTGGCAATCTCAGTCAGGGAGAGGGGGTGGGACTACAGAATTTTGACCGTGATTGCAGTACCACTTCTGGCCAGATTTTTACAGTGGCTCATTTAAGTATAATTAATGTATACTATTATTATTTGCTACGTGTACATGGGCAAAATGTATTTAATCTGATCATAATTTGGATTAGATTGTTACTGTTACTGTTTACATAGACCCTGAAAAAATGATCCGGTTAGGACGTGCATTTTCATGCATCACACATTAAATCGGAATACTTTACTTTGACATGTGCAGCACATGACGTAAACGGAAGCAGAAGAAGAAGAAGAATCAGTGACTTCCGCTATAAACAAACATGGCTCTGTGCATTTCTGCTTGTCTGATATTGTTACATTATTTATTTATCTATGTTTCCTTCTGTTCACTACTTTTGTTTTACCTTTCTTTTTGAAATTGAGCTTTTCTGTGCTTTTTATGTTGTGATTAACCATTCCAAGGGTAATAATAGTAAAGTAGGGAAGCAGTCAATGGCGCTGGATACGGCTGCATATCTGGCAACCTCAGTCAGGGATAGGGGGAGGGGACTACAGAATTTTGACCGTGATTGCAGTACCATTTCTGGCCACATTTTTACATATGGCTCCTTTGAAAAACTTTTTCACATTGTCATTATGGGGTATCGTGTGTTGTGAGGACAAATATGAACTTATTCCCTTTTGCAATAATGCTGAAACATAACAACATGTGGAAAAAGTGAAGCGCTGCACAGTAGAGTATACACCAAATGTGCTCATTCTATCCCTCACAAGCCGCGTGTGTTCAAAGCCACCGCAAATGGTGGATTGTGTATTCCGTACGCGCCGCGCCCCCCCTGCTGACTCTGTAGCATTAAGCGTGCATTAACCAGCTGGGGGTCCGCACACGAGGCTCCTGCGTTCCCACGGGGGGATCCTACCTGCTGCTGTTACATCACAGCGCCCTTGAGGTAGACACCTTAGCCTCAGCACGGTTAAGCATGCATCGCAACAAGCAATGTACGCAGTGTGCAGCTCCCATGGGGTGCAGAGGGGAGCACCTGGAGCAATGGAGGAGATACAGTAGAAGAAGTAGAGGATGAATATTAATCACCCAGTGTGGGCTGGAGAGAGAAACATTACCTTTGGGGAAGGCCGACTACAGACATCATGATGCTGAAAGAGGGCGCCGCGTCCCTGCATGCCCTCCGGTCAGAGCCCAGTCCCAGCTTTAAGCATGCATGTGTCCTGATTACACAACCGCTGGACTGCAACGGCGCTCGATCTGCACGGTATACCTCCGCGCTGCAGGTAAACACTCTCACCGGCGCCTACCTTTAGTTTCACCACACGTCTGGGTCAACAGACATCGGCAAAACAGGGGGAGGCTAATGGAATCAATTAGTTCATCCGTTTCACTGCCGGCAATCGTCGGGGGTGTTTTACAGCGAAATTAGACCCGCATGATGTCGGTTTAAAGAACGGCATAAACAGATGCTTTTCAGAGAGTTGACATGCACTATATTGCCAAAAATATTTGGCCACCTGCCTTTACTCTAATATGAACTTGAAGTGCCATCCCATGGAATTGTCCAAAATGTTTTGGTATTCTGGAGCATTCAAAGTTCCTTTCACTGGAACTAAGGGGCCAAGCCCAACTCCTGAAAAACAATCCATCCATCCATTTTCTACCGCTTATCCCTTTCGGGGTATCGGGGGGTGCTGGAGCCTATCTCAGCTACAATCGGGCGGAAGGCGGGGTACACCCTGGACAAGTTGCCACCTCTTCGCATCCTGAAAAACAACCCCACACCATAATTCCTCCTCCACCAAATTTCAAACTCGGCAATATGCAGTCCGAAATGTACCATTCTCCTGGCAACCTCCAAACCCAGACTCGTCCATCAGATTCCCAGATGGAAAAGCGTGATTCATCAGTCCAGAGAAGGCGTCTCCACTGCTCTAGAGTCCAGTGGCGACGTGCTTTACACCACTGCATCCCACGCTTCGCATTGGACTTGGTGATGTTTGGCTTAGATTCAGCTGCTCGGCCATGGAAACCCATTCCATGAAGCTCTCTGCGTACTGTATGTGGGCTAATTGGAAGGTCACATGATGTTTGGAGCTTTGTAGCAACTGACTGTGCAAAAAGTCTTTGCACTATGCGCTTAAGCATCCACTGACCCCTCTCTGTCAGTTTACGTGGCCTATCACTTGGTGGCTGACTTGCTGTTGTTCCCAAACTCTTCACTTTTCTTATAATAAAGTTGAATATTTAGAAGCAAGGAAATTTCACGACTGGATTTGTGGCATGGGTGGCATCCTATGACAGTTCCACGCTGGATATCACTGAGCTCCTGAGAGCGGCCCATTCTTTCACAAATGTTTGTAGAAACAGTCTCCATGCCTAAGTGATTGATTTTATACACTGGGCCAAGTATTTAGGACACCTGATTCTCATCATTCGGATGGGTGGCCAAATACTTTTGGCAATATAGTGTACTTTTAAGCTTCAACAAGCAAAATAAAAATCCCTTTCATAACCAAGCAATCAGAACATTGCTCATGTCAGACAAGCATCATGACAGGAACGCACCTAACACAATACCCTGAGGACCTTTTTGGGCCTCAACCAGAGACATTGGAAACAGCATTGGGAGTCTGGTGGATCTGCAGGGTACTGCATCGTTTGTTGCGGAAACTGGCATTACCATTTAGATCTGACTTACGTGATTTCCGGACTTGAGAGCGCACCGATATTTAAGCCGCACCAAACCAAATTATATAATAAATACAAATGTTTACATATATTAGCTGCACCAGACTATAAACCGCAGATATATACCCGTAAGAAATATTTTGTAAATGTTTATTTACATATCTTAATTGTTTCCAAACACGGCAGTAAAACGGCTGATCAAATAAAACATAAATATGCATAAAAACACTTGCAGACATCACACATGGAACGATTTAGTAGGCATGAATTGTTCTAGGTATATTGTAAAAGTTACGAATACTGCTTAAAGTGATGAATGAAAAATCCTTTCTTTTTTTTTTTTTCCCCCTGGTTCATTTTGAACCCACAGCACCTTGCAGTGAACAAACTTGTCCAAAAGATGGCGCCATAACACAAACAACCACTTTTCAGTGTCTCGATGAAAACTATATGTTGAATACAAAACATTATAGCAGTTATCAAAGAATAATCCATAAATAAGCCGTACCGTTTCAAAAACCACAAGGGTCAAAGCGTTGAAAAAAAGTATCGGCTTTAAAAACTAATCGGTACAAACTGAAATCACAGTACTTTACTAGTACCGGTATACTGCACAACCCTAATATATACAAACCCGTTTCCATATATAAGTTGGGAAATTGTGTTAGATGTAAATATAAACGGAATACAATGATTTGCAAATCATTTTCAACCCATATTTATTTGAATATGCTACAAGACAACATATTTGATGTTCAAACTGATAAACATTTTTTTTTTTGCAAATCATTAACTTTAGAATTTGATACCGGCAACACGTGACAAAGAAGTTGGGAAAGGTGGCAATAAATACTGATAAAGTTGAGGAATGCTCATTAAACACTTATTTGGAACATCCCACAGGTGAACAGGCAAATTGGGAACAGGTGGGTGCCATGATTGGGTATAAAAGTAGATTCCATGAAATGCTCAGTCATTCACAAACAAGGATGGGGCGAGGGTCACCACTTTGTCAACAAATGCGTGAGCAAATGGTTGAACAGTTTAAGAAAAACCTTTCTCAACCAGCTATTGCAAGGAATTTAGGGATTTCACCATCTACGGTCCGTAATATCATCAAAGGGTTCAGAGAATCTGGAGAAATCACTGCACGTAAGCAGCTAAGCCCGTGACCTTTGATCCCTCAGGCTGTACTGTATCAACAAGCGACATCAGTGTGTAAAGGATATCACCACATGGGCTCAGGAACACTTCAGAAACCCACTGTCAGTAACTACAGTTTGTCGCTACATCTGTAAGTGCAAGTTAAAACTCTACTATGCAAAGCCAAAGCCACTTATCAACAACACCCAGAAACGCCGTCGGCTTCACTGGGCCTGAGCTCATCTAAGATGGACTGATACAAAGTGGAAAAGTGTTCTGTGGTCTGACGAGTCCACATTTCAAATTGTTTTTGGAAACTGTGGACGTCGTGTCCTCCGGACCAAAGAGGAAAAGAACCATTCGGATTGTTATAGGCGCAAAGTTGAAAAGCCAGCGTCTGTGATGGTATGGGGGTGTATTAGTGCCCAAGACATGGGTAACTTACATATCTGTGAAGGCGCCATTAATGCTGAAAGGTACATACAGGTTTTGGAGCAACATATGTTGCCATCCAAGCAACGTTACCATGGACGCCCCTGCTTATTTCAGCAAGACAATGCCAAGCCACGTGTTACATCAACGTGGCTTCATAGTAAAAGAGTGCGGGTAGTAGACTGGCCTGCCTGTAGTCCAGACCTGTCTCCCATTGAAAATGTGTGGCGCATTATGAAGCCTAAAATACCACAACGGAGACCCCCGGACTGTTGAACAACTTAAGCTGTACATCAAGCAAGAATGGGAAATAATTCCACCTGAGAAGCTTAAAAAATGTGTCTCCTCAGTTCCCAAACGTTAACTGAGTGTTGTTAAAAGGAAAGGCCATGTAACACAGTGGTGAACATGCCCTTTCCCAACTACTTTGGCACGTGTTGCAGCCATGAAATTCTAAGTTAATTATTATTTGCAAAAAAAAAATTAAGTTTATGAGTTTGAACATCAAATATCTTGTCTTTGTAGTGCATTCAATTGAATATGGGTTGAAAATGATTTGCAAATCATTGTATTCCGTTTATATTTACATCTAACACAATTTCCCAACTCATATGGAAACGGGGTTTGTTTATATATGTATATTTATATGTATATTGATATGGATATATGTATATATATATATATATATATATGTATATATATATATATACAGTATATACATTTGTATATATATATGTATATACATATATATATGTATATATATGTATATACATATAATATATGTATATATATATATATATATATATATATGTGTGTATATATGTGTGTATATATATATATATATATATATATATATATATATATATAGTACTTTATTGATTCCTTCAGGAGAGTTCCCTCAGGAAAATTTTATTTATATATATATATATGTATATACACACATGCATATACTGTATATAGGGTAAACACACACATATATATATATATATATATATATATATATATATATATATATATATATATATATATATATATATATATATATATATATATATATATATATATATATATATATATATATATATATATACACACATATATATATGTGTGTGTGTTTACCCTATAGTGTAATATGTGTGTTTACCTTATAGTGTAATATGTTAATCATTTTAGTTATGAACGGATAAACATTTTGGTTTGGGAGTAAAATTGTCATGGCCCGGGCGCACGTCAGTGCTCATTAATGTGTGCGCTGCGCTGAGCGCACTTCCAGGAGCACGCCAAGCGTGTGTCTGCAATCAATCACCTGCATTTAGCAATCAGAGGACCTGCCTTCATAAGCCTGCACAACCTGCTATCCCGCGCCAGAACGTAGTCATCTGTTCCAGTACAGTAAGCGGACTACACAAGCTCAATGCAATCTCTCTCTGTGTTTTTCCACCGTCGTGTTGAATTGTCTCGTGTCCTCCCTTGTCATCTTCCCTGCAGCCTGCCTTCGTTCCCACATTACGAGCTGT